>NW_023995272.1:105000-139456 GCF_015586225.1 Lucilia sericata
GAGATTCTTTAACTTCGATTTGACCATCTTTATTTACTTCAACCTTTTTTGTTGAAGGCGTTTTATTTTGTATATTTTCAATAATGAAGCAAATTTTTTTTTAATTTTTTTTTCAGAGGGCAGGGTTAATAAAGCGCAGTAATAGTAACATTTTCAATTTTATATAAAAAAGAGAATAACATTTTTTGTTTGTTAGCTTTTCATAACACTATAAACTAAAAGTTATTCACAAAGTTAACTTTATGATTGATCTTTTTGATTTTGGTGAAATATATGAATGTGTGATTTTGGCAACTTAAATTTAAAAACTCAAACTTTAACTCAAAATCTTAAGAAAAAGGGAAATTTGTTAAAAAAAAGTAAAACTCAAAACGTAACTTTGTTTTAAAATGTTATTGAAAAATGTTTGTAAGATGTTGTTTTTTTTTTTAGTAAAGATAATTACCTTAAATGCATTGGGATTTGTTGAGTTCTGCTTGGTGCGTGAGCGTTTTTAAATAGAAGGTTTGACAAAAAAAATCGTAATGATTTTGAATTGAAAATGTGGATGTGTTTCGAACGAATCATGAAAAGATATAAACCAATTGAGAAAAAATAAATAAAAACTTAAAGAAAAAATTTTATAAAGTGCTTAATTTTTGTGAAGAAAAAGCTAAAAGTGAGTGAGAGATTTTAAAATAAGATCGCTGAAATGTTGAGGTTTTCGAAAAGCTTTTTCTTTAAATTTAAAATTTTCAAATTTTTTTGGAATTATTCTTCAAAGAAAACTTTCTCAGAAGCTTTCTTAAAAGCTTTCTCAAAAGCTTTCTTAAAAGCTTTCTCAAAAGCTTTCTTAAAAGCTTTCTTAAAAGCTTTCTGAGAAGCTTTCTCAAAAGCTTTCATTAAATCTGCTTAATTTTTGTGAAGAAAGAGCTAAAAGTGAATGAGAGATTTTAAAAGAAGATCGCTAAAATGTTGAGTTTTAGATAAGCTTCTTCTTTAAATTTCAAATTTTCAAAATTTTTTGGAATTATTCTGCAACGAAAGCTTTCTCAGAAGCTTTCTCAAAAGCTTTCTCAGAAGCTTTCTCAAAAGCTTTCTCAGAAGCTTTCTCAAAAGCTTTCTCAGAAGCTTTCCCAAAAGCTTTCATTAAAGCTTTTTTTGTTAGTTTTTTTTTTAAATCATTTTAAGCTTTAACTACTACTTTAGTTTTAAAAGCTTTTTTATAATTTTATACAAAATGGTTTGAAAATTTAGGAATTGCAATAGCTTTAGTAAAGCTTTTTTTTGCTTCTGAAAACTTTCCGAAAAAGCTTTTAAGAAAGAATTTTTGAAAAGCTTTTTATTAATATACTCCCCCAAAAATGTCTTCTCTGGTTTTACAAAAAGCATTTCTGCTGTTGCCAAAAAGCTTTTCTAAAAAAATTTCTTAAACTTTTTCGAAAAGCTTTACATATTTATGATCTTATTATCAAATATATTTTAAAAAGCGTTTTAATTTGCTTTAAACTAAACTTACTATTAAAAGCTTTACAAAATTTTATAGAAGTTTGAAAATTTTGGAAAGTTTATTTTTGGTTTAATAAGCTTCAAACAGCTTTTAAAAAGAGCTTTTCTGAAAAAGCTTTTATAAAGAGCTTTTCTGAAAACACTTTTACAAAGAGCTTTTCTGAAGAGGCTTTCACTAAAAACTTTTCTGAACTATCTTTTACATAAAGCTATTCCTAATAAGTTTTCCTGAAAAGGCTTTTCTTAAGCTTGAAATTTGTTTCAAAAAGCTTAATATTTTTAAGCTTTTACAGAGAGCTTTTCTGAAGAGGCTTTTACAAAAAACTTTTCTAAACAAAAAAGCTTTTTCAGTAAGCTTTTCATAAAAAGCTTTCCTGAAATTTTGCTTCAAAAAGCTACATATTTTTAAGCTCTTACTCAGAAAGCTATTAAGAATTATATCTTAAAGAAGTTTTCTAATTTAACTGAAGGCTTTTTTAAAACTTAAACCTTTTTCGAAATGCTTTATTATCAAATATATCTTAAGAAATCTTTTTAATTTGCTTCAACAAAGCTTTTTAGTTTTAAATTGAGCTAAATAGTTAAGCTTTTAAAAGGTAAAAAAGTTTGAAAATTTAGGAAAGTTTATTTTTTATTTAATAACTTAAATAAGCTTCAAAAAGCTTTTACAAATAGCTTTTCTGAAAAAGCTTTAACAAAGAGCTTTTGAAGAGGTTTTCAAAAAAAAACTTTTCTAAAGTTTATACTTTTTCAGAAAGCTTTACATATTTAGGCTCTTATTAGCAAATTTACATTAAAAAAGCTTTTTAATTTGCTTCAATAAAGCTTTTTAGCCTTATATTAAACTTACTAGTTAAAGCTTTTAAAAAGCTTTACAAATTGTTCTAAAAGTTTGAAAATTTAGGAAAGTTTATTTTTGGTTTAATAACTTTAATAAGCTTCAAAAAGCTTTTACAAAGAGCTTTTCTGATGAAGCTTTTTAGAAAATAAATTTTTCATTAGATAAAGCTTTAGCTTATATTTATTAAATTTATCCTTTTTCCCTTATATTATAATAAATCTTGTTTTCATTTAAAAAAGCTCTAAAAAGCTTTAAATTTAAACTTACAACTCTTTTCCTATTATAATGAAGTACATTGTATATTTTATAAAACCCTTTAGCTTTTAAAAGTTTTTGGCTTTATATCCAGCTATTTCAAAAGTTTTCAGATAAGCTTTACGTTTTATGCATCTTAAAAAGCTCAGTCGAATAAAGCTAGTTTGAGTAAAAAGGTATTTAGCTTTAACTAAGTTTCAGATTTTTTCCCCTTGAGCTTTTTAAAAAGTTTTCTATAATGAAGGTGTTGTAGGTAATTTTTTGAGCTTTCAAAAGTTTCCAGTTTTAAATAAAGTTTTTCTTCATAAGCTTCTTAAAATGCTTTTCATTTTAAGCTTTTAGAAAGTCATATTATAATGAAGTTTTTTTAGGGTTTTAAAGGACTTGAACTTTACAAAGGAATTTCGGTTTTAAGAGTTCATACTTTTAAAGTAACTAAAAAGCTTTCTCCTTAGCTTTTTGTTTTAAGCTTCTTCAAAAGCTTAGTATAATGAGGTTCGTTTTATATTATAAAAAGTTTATAAAACATTATTAAGCTCGATTTAGCTTATATAGATCTCTAGCTTAAATTTGTTTGAAGCTTTAAATTAAGCTTTTCCCTTTAGGATGATAACATCTACCTCAACATTTCACAAATCTTCTCATAAACTAAAATCTAACCAAAAAGTAGGAAAATAAATTCAAATCCCATTTCATAAGCTCAACTTACCCTCTGAACACTGTGTATAATCAGTGTACTCTTACTGGGTTGGCCATTTGTATTTAAGGCACCCTCCTGTAAGGCACGTACGGCAGCATCAGCCAAATTCGAACCATTCTTCATGTGTTCATTAATAGCTGGGGTACTTATATGCAAAGCTTCCTTAAGTTTATACGGTCTAGGACCGGCAGGTATTTCGGCGCCCTCAATAAACACAAAATCCACGGTAATGGAACCGTGAACGGGTTGTGTTTCATAGGGACGCGGTTGCAATGCAAGGACTTGAGTCGAGGCAGGACCCACAGCCAATTCATCGATGCCTACCAAACCTAGACCCAAAAACTTGGGTGGATCGGAAGGATCGGCGGGACGATCGTAGACTTCAAAGAGGATTTCAGCAGATTGGGGTGCCAAGTCGCTGTAAGGTTACCATATTAATTTTTAAAATATTTAATATATTAATTGCAAACTTACAATAAGAAATGTTCATCCCAATAGGGATTATTGCCCTGTCTGGCTCCGGTTTGATTCTTTTGTGCTGGCTCATCCATTTCGACCACCACAAAGGGATCTTTGGCATCTTTGAGTGCTTCACCTTTGACAATTTTCACCAACAAGCGTCGGCCCGAGATCATGGGCTGTAAACCTCCGCCCTGCTGCATGCCTAAGTCCATTTGATTCTGGGGAAATGTATAGTGTTTAGGAAATGTTAAGATTTTTCTCTATTTAGACAAAATGAGTTAGGATTTAAAACGTAAAAAGGGACCTGTTTCAAAAATGCAAATGAAAATTTTAGATTTGAAAATGTTATATGAAAATTACTTCGTTTTAAAAGTTTTTCATTTTCATATAAAATTTTTGGAAAACCTCATTTCCATTTGTGTAACAGGTTTAAACCTAAAAATAAGCCTTTGATTTCTGGTTTTTGTTTGCCGTTACTAATTTATTTAAAATTTGCACAAATGTACAATTTTACTAAATTTTTAATTAATAATTTTAAATATATGTTAAGATCGTTATTATGTTTTAATGAATTTATCGTTTAATTGATTTTAGTAATTGTAATAATATTGAAAAGGTCCCTGTAAAGGAAGAAAAAGAAGATAACCAGTTTAAACCAATATTTTGACACAGAGAAAAAATATTAGAATATTATAAAGGATTTTTTAATGATAGTTATCAAAGGCATATTTTTGAGTCTGAAAGAACACATTTAAAATGTCAACATTTAAGAATGAGATAAACTTAAATGTAGGAAGTTTGTAAGAGATTGTTTGGGGGTAGGGTTTAAGAACAGAGAGAAGTGTAGGGTGTGACAAATAAAACCAAATCCATGAAGTAATAGTTGTGGATTATGGGCCTTAGTTGGAATAATATATTATAGTCTTGACAGTAGACTAGATGCTGGATTATATACCAGATATATAGACTATAGTTTGCCCTATATATGCTATAGTCCGGACTATAGGCTAAAGTCTTGACTATAGCCTATAGTCTGACTTATAGATTATAGTCTGGAATATTGGCTAAAGTCTGGACTATAGATTATAGTCAGACTATAATCAAGACTATAGATTATAGTCAGGGCTATAGATTATAGTCAGGACTATAGACTAAAGTCAGGACTACAAACTATAGTCAGGACTATAGACTATAGTCAGGACTATGGACTATAGTCAGAACTACCGACAATAGTCAGGATTACCGACAATAGACTATAGTCAGGACTATGGATTATTGTCAGGACTATGGCCTACAGTCTAGTCTATAGTCTAGTCTATAGTCTAGTCTATAGTCTAGTCTATAGTCTAGTCTATAGTCTAGTCTATAGTCTAGTCTATAGTCTAGTCTATAGTCTAGTCTATAGTCTAGTCTATAGTCTAGTCTATAGTCTAGTCTATAGTCTAGTCTATAGTCTAGTCTATAGTCTAGTCTATAGTCTAGTCTATAGTCTAGTCTATAGTCTAGTCTATAGTCTAGTCTATAGTCTAGTCTATAGTCTAGTCTATAGTCTAGTCTATAGTCTAGTCTATAGTCTAGTCTATAGTCTAGTCTATAGTCTAGTCTATAGTCTAGTCTATAGTCTAGTCTATAGTCTAGTCTATAGTCTAGTCTATAGTCTAGTCTATAGTCTAGTCTATAGTCTAGTCTATAGTCTAGTCTATAGTCTAGTCTATAGTCTAGTCTATACTCTAGTCTATAGTCTAGTCTATAGTCTAGTCTATAGTCTAGTCTATAGTCTAGTCTATAGTCTAGTCTATAGTCTAGTCTATAGTCTAGTCTATAGTCTAGTCTATAGTCTAGTCTATAGTCTAGTCTATAGTCTAGTCTATAGTCTAGTCTATAGTCTAGTCTATAGTCTAGTCTATAGTCTAGTCTATAGTCTAGTCTATAGTCTAGTCTATAGTCTAGTCTATAGTCTAGTCTATAGTCTAGTCTATAGTCTAGTCTATAGTCTAGTCTACAGTCTAGTCTATAGTCTAGTCTATAGTCTAGTCTATAGTCTAGTCTATAGTCTAGTCTATAGTGTAGTCTATAGTCTAGTCTATAGTCTAGTCTATAGTCTAGTCTATAGTCTAGTCTATAGTCTAGTCTATAGCCTACTCTATAGTCTAGTCTATAGTCTAGTCTATAGCCTACTCTATAGTCTAGTCTATAGTCTAGTCTATAGCCTAGTCTATAGTCTAGTCTATAGTCTAGTCTATAGTCTAGTCTATAGTCTAGTCTATAGTCTAGTCTATAGTCTAGTCTATAGTCTAGTCTATAGTCTAGTCTATAGTCTAGTCTATAGTCTAGTCTATAGTCTAGTCTGTAGTCTAGTCTATAGCCTAGTCTATAGTCTAGTCTGTAGTCTAGTCTATAGCCTAGTCTATAGTCTAGTCTGTAGTCTAGTCTATAGTCCAGTCTATAGTCTAGCTATAGTCTAGTCTATAGTCTAGTCTATAGTCCTAGTCTATAGTCTAGTCTATAGTCTAGTCTATAGTCTAGTCTATAGTCTAGTCTATAGTCTAGTCTATAGTCTAGTCTATAGTCTAGTCTATAGTCTAGTCTATAGTCTAGTCTATAGTCTAGTCTATAGTCTAGTCTATAGTCTAGTCTATAGTCTAGTCTATAGTCTAGTCTATAGTCTAGTCTATAGTCTAGTCTATAGTCTAGTCTATAGTCTAGTCTATAGTCTAGTCTATAGTCTAGTCTATAGTCTAGTCCTATAGTAGTCTATAGTCTAGTCTATAGTCTAGTCTATAGTCTAGTCTATAGTCTAGTCTATAGTCTAGTCTATAGTCTAGTCTATAGTCTAGTCTATAGTCTAGTCTATAGTCTAGTCTATAGTCTAGTCTATAGTCTAGTCTATAGTCTAGTCTATAGTCTAGTCTATAGTCTAGTCTATAGTCTAGTCTATAGTCTAGTCTATAGTCTAGTCTATAGTCTAGTCTATAGTCTAGTCTATAGTCTAGTCTATAGTCTAGTCTATAGTCTAGTCTATAGTCTAGTCTATAGTCTAGTCTATAGTCTAGTCTATAGTCTAGTCTATAGTCTAGTCTATAGTCTAGTCTATAGTCTAGTCTATAGTCTAGTCTATAGTCTAGTCTATAGTCTAGTCTATAGTCTAGTCTATAGTCTAGTCTATAGTCTAGTCTATAGTCTAGTCTATCTAGTCTATAGTCTAGTCTATAGTCTAGTCTATAGTCTAGTCTATAGTCTAGTCTGTAGTCTAGTCTACAGTCTAGTCTACAGTCTAGTCTGTAGTCTAGTCTATAGTCTAGTCTATAGTCTAGTCTATAGTCTAGTCTATAGTCTAGTCTAGTCTATAGTCTAGTCTATAGTCTAGTCTATAGTCTAGCCTATAGTCTAGTCTATATTCTAGTTTATATGGTCTATAATCTAGTCTATGGTCTAGTCTTTAGTCTAGTGTATAGTCTAGTCTAGAGACTATGGACTATAGTGGTCTATAGACTTCTGTCTGGAATAGAATAAAATATAATCCCGAACTATGGACCACATCCCTTTAGTAATTCATATAACATAAAGATAAGTCCATAACACCAAAAATAACAGTAACAGGATTAAAAAAATTGTAAAGGAAATGAACAAAAAATTAAAAGAGAAAACATGACATGTCATGGTAATGTTTACTGACACATGTCTATATGTCATGTGTTATATTTTAAGCAAAATTCTCTTCTCAATGTTCTTACGCTCACCGCCATAGTATCATATGGAATGGGATAAATTACAGGCAAATCCATGGGTTCAATATCGGCACGAGGACAAGTGGTATACATAGAGAAATCTACAGGATAAATGGTATCACGTAAAGCTCTAGTTAAAATTTCCGAAACTTGGGCCTGGAATTGTTGTTCATCCTGATCCATGGGCTTAATAGCGCCCACACTGTTCATGGCTATGCGTATCTGAAAATAAAAACGTAGAATTTTTATAATTAATCGAATAAAATGATACCGTCTCAACTTACATCTGGAAAACCTTCTACTCTCATATCACCCTTTAAGGTATTGTAGTTCATGGCATTAGCTATGCGTGCTCGGAATCTAGAAACGGTTACCTTATAATGGGAAGTCTCAACTTTTCCTGATTTCTGTCGGAAGGTTTTAACTTGCAATACCGGCATGGCGTCACAATCGAAAGTAATAAGCTGTGTATAATAGAAGAGATTTTGGTTAACCGATTATATTAAATCGTTGTATAACTCACCATATCAGCTGGATTGGCTTCATCGGCATTACAGAAAATGTTACTTAAACCAGGTGGCGGACTGTCGGGTAATACACGTACGATTTCTACTGCAAGTCCCTGAAATTTGTAAGGTTATTTTATAAGTAAGCAGTGGTACATTTGAATAGAACTAGTTTTAAAATATTGTTAAAAATCTTATCCCTAGAAATATCTAAGACGACTAACAGTCAGGAAAATATCTTTTAAACGAACATATTTAAAAAATCGAGAACGACTATATTATATATGTAGATTAAACTATAGACAAGAATATAGACACTTTGGATAATAGATAAAAGCATAGATCTGGACTACAGAATAGACTGTAGTCTGGACAAAACTCAATGGTCTAGACTATAGATAAGACTACAGTCTAGACTATAGAAAAGACTACAGTCTAGATTATAGACTAGACTTGAGTCTGGACTATAAACTAGACTATAGTCTGGACTATAGACAAGACTACAGTCTAGACTATAGACAAGACTACAGTCTGGATTATAGACTAGACTTGAGTCTGGATTATAGACTAGACTATGGCCTAGACTATAGTCTGGACTATACCCTAGACTATAGTGTGGACTAGACTATAGTCTAGACTATATAAAAGACTATAGTCTCGACCACAGACTAGACTACCGTCTGGAATATAGACTAGACTATAGTCTGGACTATAGACTAGACTATAGTCTGGACTATAGACTAGACTATAGTCTGGACTATACACTAGACTATAGTCTGGACTATAGACTAGACTATAGTCTGGACTATAGATTAGATTATAGTCTGGACTATATACTGAACTATAGTCTGGACTATGGACTAGACTATAGTCTGGACTATAGACTAGACTATAGTCTGGACTATATACTGAATTATAGTCTGGACTATAGACTAGACTATAGTCTGGACTATAGACTAGACTATAGTCTGGACTATAAACTAGACTATAGTCTGGACTATAGACAAGACTACAGTTTAGACTATAGACAAGACTGCACTCTGGATTATAGACTAGACTTGAGTCTGGACTATAGACTAGACTATGGCCTAGACTATAGTCTGGACTATACCCTAGGCTATAGTGTGGACTTTAGACTAGACTATAGTCTGGACTATATAAAAGACTATAGTCTCGACCACAGACTAGACCACCGTCTGGAATATAGACTAGACTATATCTGGACTATACACTAGACTATAGTCTGCACTATAGACTAGACTATAGTCTGGACTATATACTGAATTATAGTCTGGACTATAGACTAGACTATAGACTAGACTATAGTCTGTTCTATAGACTTGACTATAGTCTGTACTATAGACTAGACTATAGTCTGGACTATAGACTAGACTATAGTCTGGACTATAGACTAGACTATAGTCTGGACTATAGACTAGACTATAGTCTGGACTATAGATTAGACTATATTCTGGACATTAGACAAGACTATAATGTGGACTTTAGACAAGACTAGAGTCTAGACTATAGACAAGACTACAGTCTGGATTATAGACTAGACTTAAGTCTGGACTATAGACTAGACTATGGCCTAGACTATAGTCTGGACTATACACTAGACTATAGTGTGGACTTTAGACTAGACTATAGTCTGGACTATATAAAAGACTATAGTCTCGACCACAGACTAGACTACCGTCTGGACTATAGACTAGACTATAGTCTGGACTATAGACTAGACTACAGTCTGGACTATAGACTAGACTATAGTCTGGACTATAGACTAGACTATAGTCTGAACTATAGACAAGACTATATTCTGGACTATAGACAAGACTATAGTCTGGACTATAGACAAGACTATAGTCTGGACTATAGACAAGACTATAGTCTGGACTATAGACAAGACTATAGTCTGGACTATAGACAAGACTATAGTCTGGACTATAGAATAGACTGTAGTCTGGACTATAGACATGACTACAGACTAGACTAAGAGGCAAGTTTTATTTTCTAATTATTCCAGCTGAAACAGAAGTGCTCCAGAAACTTTATCTCAGCCCTGTTGATAACTTTTTCCTTGAACATGAGTTATTTTATGAGAAACAACAATAACAACAGAATATTATCAAGACCCATATAAAAATAAACACTTAAAAATCAAGTATTCACTGGATTACTAATAAATTTTTCGCTTTTTTTTCGTATACATATATTCATTTCAATTTCAATACTAAGGTCAAGGTCTTAATTTAAACAAAAATCTTTTTTTTTTTTTGGTTCTTGGTGTTTTGTGTTTTTTTTTTAACACATACAATGAGATGGACGGACAACATAAAAAAAAAGACGAACCCCAGTATTTTTATTTTGCGGTATAGTGGTAGCATGTCTGATGGCGATAAACATATAGAGTGAACTCGTTCTTTAGAGTTTGTTTTTAAGACGGAGTCTACCGCAAAAAGCTTACGTAATTATTTTAAAGTATTCCAAAAATAAATGTGTTGTAGTTGTGGCTATGAATCAGTAAATATTTTTTTGTTTTATTTTATTATTATTTATAATAAACATAAACAATATACAGAATGAGAAATCGATTTGCTCGAGTTACATAGGTAACTAATGTCCGTGTTTTGAGATTTTTAAAAATTGAAACAATTCTGGATTACAACAATTGTGTGGCTTTAGTCACATTATTTAACTACAAATGTGGCAAAAACTTCGGTATGCTGCTCAGCAAACCATCTGTGACTTCATACTTCATAAATTTTTATTATAAAAAAAATTTAAAAAAAAAAATCAAATACTGATAAACTAATTACCTTTAGTTATTTTTAATAATACTGGGGATTTACCTAGTAGCCATGTCGAGTCTAAAATAACTAATTTTTGCGGTATGTTCATGCTACAAATAATTTGTTTTTGGTTAAAAAACAACAAACAAAATGTTTAGTACATAACTACATATAATTTAATAATATATTTTGACCTAGATTTGATGCACTTTAATTTTAATAAAATTCAAATTAAGTTTTTACTTGTTTTAAATAAATTTTAAAAAGTGTCGCAAAAAAACAAACTACATAATTATAGTTTGTTAACAAAATTAAAATATACTATAGCCTGGCCAATAGACAAGAATATAGAATGGTCTATAGTTCAGACTATGGACTATAGATATAAAGTTAAGACTATAGACAAGTCTATAGACAATACTAAAGTCTGTAGCTGGACTATAGACAAGACTAAAGTCTGGACTACAAACTAGACTGTCTAGTCTAGAGTCAATAGACAAGACTATAGGCAAAACTATAGACAAGACAGATCTTTGGACAAGACTATAGACTGGACTATAGACAAGTCTATAGACTGGTCAATAGAAAAGACTATAGACTGGTCTATAGACAAGATTATAGACTGGTGTATAGACACGAATTAGACTGGTCAATAGACAAGACTATAGACTGTTCAATAGACAAGACTATATACTAGTCAATAGACAAGACTATATACTAGTCAATGGACAAGACTATACATTGGTCAATAGACAAGACTATAGACTGATCTATAGTCAAAACTATAGACTGGTCTATAGACAAGCCTATAGACTGATCTATAGACAAGACTATGGACTGGTCTATAGACAAGAGTATATACTGGTCAACAGGCAAGACTATAGACTGGTCAATAGACAAGACTATAGGCAAAACTATAGACAAAACTGATCTATGGACAAGACTATAGATTGGACTATAGAAAATACTATTGACTGGACTATAGACAAGACTATATACTGGTCAATAGACAAGACTATACACTGGTCAATAGACAAGACTATACACTGGTCTATAGACAAGACTATAGACTGGTCTATAGACAAGACTATAGACTGGTCAATAGACAAGACTATACACTGGTCTATAGACAAGACTATACTCTGGTCTATAGACAATACTATATACTGATCTATAGACTGATATATGTATAAACAAGACTATAGACTGGTCTATAGACAATACTATAGACAGTACTATAGACAATACTATATACAAGACTATAGACTGGTCTATAGACAAGAGTATAGACTGGTCTATAGACAAGACTATAGACTGGTCAACAAAAAAGACTATAGACTGGTCAATAGACAAGACTATAGACAAAACTATAGGCAAGACTGATATATGGGCAAGATTATAGACTGGACTATAGACAGGACTGTAGACTGGACTATAGACAAGACTATAGACTGGTCTATAGACAAGAATATATACTGATCTATAGACTGGTATATAAACAAGACTATAGACTGGTGTATATACAATGCTATTGACAAGACTATATACAAGACTATAGACTGGTCTATAGACCAGACTATAGACTTGTCAATAGACAGGACTATAGACTGGTCAATAGACAAGACTATAGACATGTCAACAGTATATAGACAAGACTATAGACTGGTCTATAGACAAGACTATAGACTGGTCTATAGACAAGACTATAGACTGGTCTATAGACAAGACTATAGACTGGTCTATAGACAAGACTATAGACTGGTCAATAGACAAGACTATACACTGGTCTATAGACAAGACTATACTCTGGTCTATAGACAATACTATATACTGATCTATAGACTGATATATAAACAAGACTATAGACAATACTATAGACAAGAATATAGACAGTACTATAGACAATACTATATACAAAACTATAGACTGGTCTATTGAAAAGACTATAGATTGGTCTATAGAAAAAATTTCAGACTGGTCTATAGACAAGGCTATAGACTGGTCTATAGACAAGACTATAGACTGGTCTATAGACAAGACTATAGACTGATCTATAGACAAGACTATAGACAGGTCTATAGACAAGACTATAGACTGGTCTATAGGCAAGACTATAGACTGGTCTATAGACAAGACTATAGACTGATCTATAGACAAGACTATAGACTTGTCTATAGACAAGTCTATAGACTGTTATATAGTCAAGACTATAGACTGTTATATAGTCAAGACTATAGACTGTTATATAGTCAAGACTATAGACTGTTATATAGTCAAGACTATAGACTGTTATATAGTCAAGACTATAGACTGGTCTATAGACGAGACTATAGACTGTTATATAGTCAAAACTATAGACTGTTCTATAGTCAAGACTATAGACTGTTCTATAATCAAGACTATAGACAGTTCTATAGTCAAGACTATAGACGGTTCTATAGTCAAGACCATAGACTGTTATATAGTCAATGCTGTTCTGTAGTCAGAACTTCTATAGACTTTTCTATAGTCAAATCTATAGAGTACTTTATAGTTATGATTATACACTGATATACCATCAAGACTATAGATTGTACTACTGACATGACTGGAAGACTGAAAGAAAACATTAATTTAATTTTCCCTTAATTCAAGCAATTAAAGGGTCAGATCATATAAATTCTATTAATATAAATATTCTATTCTTTCATAATATTATTACTACATTTTACTATGTCATCTTATGACCCCGATAACAAGTTAAATGGCAAGAAATTGACAAGTGTCATTCATTCATACGAACGGTACGGATAGTTGCATGTATGCATGAAAACTTTTTCATTGACCTAGACATTATTGAAAAGCAAACTGTGACACAAGTCATCATACTATATATGGGCACATGAGATATTTTTACAATTAATGAACAACTAATGAGAACATAGTAGTATAATGTAAATCAAAACCAAAAGATGATGACTATTGATACTTGAACAAAACAGAAAAAAACTAATATGGTAAATTTAACCAGGCGTGACGTGAAAAATTGTTATAAAAAACCAATGCCACGGACCAAATACTTGTACGAATTAGCAACAAGTAGTATGAGTTGGAAAAACCAATGTTGTTGTAGGGGCCAAGAGCTTAGTGTAATGGTAGGGGGCTACAATTATATTAATAGTAAAACTATTATCAAGGTTTGTGATTTCTGATATGTAACTAATTTAATATTTGTTCTATTAAACTGTGATTACCCCTATTATGAAATATTTGCTACATTCTGGTTTATATTAATAAATATGCAAATAGCATATTAAACATATGATTGAAATGTTTATTAAAAACGAATTCTAAAAATTGAAACCAGAGTATATAGAAACTGATATGTAAGAATCTATAATTGCTGTAAAAATATGGATGACGTGTTGGTCATGACATCATATTGGAGAAAATTTCTAGTTCTTTAATTCGTAGATTTCATTGGAATAAACTGACGACGTATTCCTAATAGGTGATGTCACAGTTAAGGTGGGAGACACCATTTCAACTTGAATTTTTATATTTCATTAAAAACCTTAAACTGAAATGATTAATGACTGCACTACACTGAGAAAAAACTTCATAGTAAATTTCATAATTAAATATACTTTCGAATATTCTGGTCTATATCCTAGTATACAGTCTAATATATGTTGTAGTCTAGAGTCTAGTCAAGACTTTATACTATTCTGAAGTCAAGACTATAGACTGTTCTATAGTAAAGTTTATCGGCTGTTCTATAGTAAAGGCTATAGTCTGTTCTATGGTCCAGACTATAGACTGTTCTATAGTGAAGACTATAGACTGTTCTATGGTCAAGACTATAGGCTGTTCTATAGCTAAGATCATTGACTTTACTATAGCCAAGTCAATAGACTTTTCTATAGTCAAGAATATAGACAGTTTTTAAATTTAAGACTGTAGACTATAGACTTTTCGATAGTCAGGACTATAGCCTTTTCAGTAGTAAAACTTTAGACTGTTCTATAGGTAAGACTATAGAATGTTCTGCGGTCAGGACTACAGACTGTTCTAAAATCAAGGCTATAAACTGTTCTATAGTCATGAGTATAGACTGTTCTACAGTTAAGGCTATAGGCTAGTCTAAATATAGTCTAGTCCATAGTCTAGCCTATTGTCTAGTCTGTAGTTTAGTCTCTAGTCTAGCCTGTATTTTAGTCCATAGTCTTGTCTATATTATGGTCCTTAGTCTAGCCTATAGTCTAGTCTATATTCTAGTCAATAGTCTAGTCTATAGTCTAGTCTATAGTCTAGTCTATAGTCTAGTCTATAGTCTAGTCTATAGTCTAGTCTATAGTCTAGTCTATAGTCTAGTCTATAGTCTAGTCTATAGTCTAGTCTATAGTCTAGTCTATAGTCTAGTCTATAGTCTAGTCTATAGTCTAGTCTATAGTCTAGTCTATAGTCTAGTCTATAGTCTAGTCTATAGTCTAGTCTATAGTCTAGTCTATAGTCTAGTCTATAGTCTAGTCTATAGTCTAGTCTATAGTCTAGTCTATAGTCTAGTCTATAGTCTAGTCTATAGTCTAGTCTATAGTCTAGTCTATAGTCTAGTCTATAGTCTAGTCTATAGTCTAGTCTATAGTCTAGTCTATAGTCTAGTCTATAGTCTAGTCTATAGTCTAGTCTATAGTCTAGTCTATAGTCTAGTCTATAGTCTAGTCTATAGTCTAGTATAGTCTAGTCTATAGTCTAGTCTATAGTCTAGTCTATAGTCTAGTCTATAGTCTAGTCTATAGTCTAGTCTATAGTCTAGTCTATAGTCTAGTCTATAGTCTAGTCTATAGTCTAGTCTATAGTCTAGTCTATAGTCTAGTCTATAGTCTAGTCTATAGTCTAGTCTATAGTCTAGTCTATAGTCTAGTCTATAGTCTAGTCTATAGTCTAGTCTATAGTCTAGTCTATAGTCTAGTCTATAGTCTAGTCTATAGTCTAGTCTATAGTCTAGTCTATAGTCTAGTCTATAGTCTAGTCTATAGTCTAGTCTATAGTCTAGTCTATAGTCTAGTCTATAGTCTAGTCTATAGTCTAGTCTATAGTCTAGTCTATAGTCTAGTCTATAGTCTAGTCTATAGTCTAGTCTATAGTCTAGTCTATAGTCTAGTCTATAGTCTAGTCTATAGTCTAGTCTATAGTCTAGTCTATTAGGTCTAGTCTATAGTCTAGTCTATAGTCTAGTCTATAGTCTAGTCTATAGTCTAGTCTATAGTCTAGTCTATAGTCTAGTCTATAGTCTAGTCTATAGTCTAGTCTATAGTCTAGTCTATAGTCTAGTCTATAGTCTAGTTCTATAGTCTATAGTCTAGTATAGTCTAGTCTTATAGTCTAGTCTATAGTCTAGTCTAGTCTATAGTCTAGTCTATAGTCTAGTCTATAGTCTAGTCTATAGTCTAGTCTATAGTCTAGTCTATAGTCTAGTCTATAGTCTAGTCTATAGTCTAGTCTATGTCTAGTCTATAGTCTAGTCTATTAGTCTAGTCTATAGTATAGTCTATAGTCTAGTCTATAGTCTAGTCTATAGTCAGCTATAGTCTAGTCTATAGTCTAGTCTATAGTCTAGTCTATAGTCTAGTCTATAGTCTAGTCTATAGTCTAGTCTATAGTCTAGTCTATAGTCTAGTCTATAGTCTAGCTATAGTCTAGTCTATAGTCTAGTCTATAGTCTAGTCTATAGTCTAGTCTATAGTCTAGTCTATAGTCTAGGTCTATAGTCTAGTCTATAGTCTAGTCTAATTAGTCTAGTCTATAGTCTAGTCTATAGTCTAGTATCTATAGTCTAGTCTATAGTCTAGTCTATAGTCTAGTCTATAGTATAGCTAGTCTATAGTCTAGTCTATAGTCTAGTATAGAGTCTAGTCTATAGTCTAGTCTTAGTCTATCTAGTCTATAGTCTAGTCTATAGTCTAGTCTATAGTCTAGTCTATAGTCTAGTCTATAGTTTCTAGTCTATAGTCTAGTCTATAGTCTAGTCTATAGTCTAGTTCTATAGTCTAGTCTATAGTCTAGTCTATAGTCTAGTCTATAGTCTAGTCTATAGTCTAGTCTATAGTCTATAGTCTAGTCTATAGTCTAGTCTATAGTCTAGTCTATAGTCTAGTCTATAGTCTAGTCTATAGTCTAGTCTATAGTCTAGTCTATAGTCTAGTCTATAGTCTAGTCTATAGTCTAGTCTATAGTCTAGTCTATAGTCTAGTCTATAGTCTAGTCTATAGTCTAGTCTATAGTCTAGTCTATAGTCTAGTCTATAGTCTAGTCTATAGTCTAGTCTATAGTCTAGTCATAGTCTAGTCTATAGTCTAGTCTATAGTCTAGTCTATAGTCTAGTCTATAGTCTGGTCTATAGTCTAGTCTATAGTCTAGTCTATAGTCTAGTCTATAGTCTAGTCTATAGTCTAGTCTATAGTCTAGTCTATAGTCTTGTCTATAGTCTAGTCTATAGTCTTGTCTATAGTCTAGTCTATAGTCTAGTCTATAGTCTAGTCTATAGTCTAGTCTATAGTCTAGTCTATAGTCTAGTCTATAGTCTAGTCTATAGTCTAGTCTATAGTCTAGTCTATAGTCTAGTCTATAGTCTAGTCTATAGTTAGTTAGTCTATAGTCTAGTCTATAGTCTAGTCTATAGTCTGGTCTATAGTCTAGTCTATAGTCTAGTCTATAGTCTAGTCTATAGTCTAGTCTATAGTCTGGTCTATAGTCTAGTCTATAGTCTTGTCTATAGTCTAGTCTATAGTCTTGTCTATAGTCTAGTCTATAGTCTAGTCTATAGTCTAGTCTATAGTCTAGTCTATAGTCTAGTCTATAGTCTAGTCTATAGTCTAGTCTATAGTCTAGTCTATAGTCTAGTCTATAGTCTAGTCTATAGTTAGTCTATAGTCTAGTCTATAGTCTAGTCTATAGTCTAGTCTATAGTCTAGTCTATAGTCTGGTCTATAGTCTAGTCTATATTCTAGTCTATAGAATTAGTCTATAGTCTAGTCTATAGTCTAGTCTATAGTCTAGTCTATAGTCTAGTCTATAGTCTAGTCTATAGTCTAGTCTATAGTCTGGTCTATAGTCTGTCTATAGTCTAGTCTATAGTCTAGTCTATAGTCTAGTCTAGTCTATAGTCTAGTCTATATTCTAGTCTATAGTCTAGTCTATAGTCTATATTCTAGTCTAAAGTCTAGTCTATAGTCTAGTCTATAGTCTAGTCTATAGTCTAGTCTATAGTCTAGTCTATAGTCTATAGTCTAGTCTATAGTCTAGTCTAGTCTATAGTATAGTCTATAGTCTAGTTTATAGTCGAGTCTATAGGCTAGTCCATAGTCTAGTCTACTCGTTTATAGGCAAGCAATAGATATTAATAATAAATATTTGTAAAGCGCTTAAAATCCCCAAACGCTCTTGGGTAAATTATAACTCCCTTTAATCCACCTTGACCAATATATTAACTATCATACAAATAAACTTTAATTAACACCTATTTTTAAAATGTCACTAAACCCATAAAATCCATAATATTATACAAAAAACATGTAAAATTTAAAATCAAATAACTTACCTCTTCTTCGTTTTTATGCAAAGTATCGTTAAGTGCGATAACCCAAGACATTAATAATTCGTTAACAATCACCAAGTCACTATAGAGCCAACGAAAAACTTGGCTAGTCCAAGTGACGGAAGTCTAAAATAACAACAATAAACAAAACAACAATATAAAATAAATCAATATATTTAAAAGCAAACAAAAAACCACTCTATTAAATATAATAATAAAATTAACATAAAAAAAAAAAAAATATTTTATAAAAACCACACAAAATAAATTAAACTAAAAATCCCACTAACTCACCGTTTCTGGTCCAACAACATTTGAGGGCGGTGGCACATAACGTTTTTTACGATTTTCCGGTCCTGTCGAACCCTGTCTCACCATACGTCTGCGCACACCCGGTCCACCGGCAGCAGCTCCAGGTACCGGTGGTCGTCCACGACCACTACCACCCGCCGGTTTTGCTAATAAATCTTTTATTTCACTTTTACTTGACAATATTTCACGCGGTTCCGAGAGACGTTTTTCAGTTTTAATACCACCCGGGGCAACACTACCCTGCCGACTACTGGCGGCACTAGCAGGTTTATCTTTCAGCACATATTTTTGGTATAAAAATTTACACAGCCATACTAAGAAGAGAGCCAATACGGCCCATATAAATATAAACATTGCTAATGAATCCATTGTTATATCACCGAGACCTTCAAATGTACAAATATAATCATCGATTTGATCGGCTAAATCCATAATAGTTTAAAACGTTAAGGGTGTTGTTTTAAACAGTTGGCGCCATGGGCATCATAGCTGGAAATGAGAAAAAACGGGGGATAAAGAGATTAGTTACAAAGTTAAAATTTGATTTAATGAAGAGTATATAAAAAGGAAAGTTATGACAAATCGTTTATAAGTAGAGAATTTATCAATCAGGACGACCTTAACTATGACTATAATCTGAGGTGCATAGTATACTGAAGTCAGGACTATATATTAGACTCAAGTTCGGATTATAGACTAAGCTATAGTCAGGAACTAGACTAGATTTTAAAATGAACTACCAACTTAACACTGGATTTTAGACCAGACCGTAGTCTTACTATAGTCTAGACTATAGTCTGAACTATAGACCAGACTATAGACAAGACTATAGTCTGAACTATAGACTAGACTATAACCTGGTATATAGACTCTACTATAGCCTTGATTATATACTAGATAATAGTCTGGATTATAAACGAGACTATAGTATGGACTATAGACGAGACTATAGTTTGGACTATAAACGAGACTATAGTTTGGACTATAGACGAGACTATAGTTTGGACTATAGACGAGACTATAGTTTGGACTATAGACGAGACTATAGTTTGGACTATAGACGAGACTATAGTTTGGACTATAGACGAGACTATAGTCTGTACTATAGACGAGACCATAGTCTGTACTATAGACGAGACCATAGTCTGTACTATAGACGAGACCATAGTCTGTACTATAGACGAGACCATAGTCTGTACTATAGACGAGACTATAGTCCGGACTATAAACGAGACTATAGTCTGGACTATAGACTAGACTATAATCTGGACTATAGACGAGACTATAATCTGGACTATAGACGAGACTATAGTCTGGACTATAGACGAGACTATAGTCTGGACTATAGACGAGACTATAGACGAGACTATAGTCTGGACTATAGAAGAGACTATAGTCTGGACTATAGACTAGACTATAATCTGGACTATAGACGAGACTATAATCTGGACTATAGACGAGACTATAGTCTGGACTATAGACGAGACTATAGACGAGACTATAGTCTGGACTATAGAAGAGACTATAGTCTGGACTATAGACGAGACTATAGTCTGGACTATAGACGAGACTATAGTCTGGACTATAGACGAGACTATAGTCTGGACTATAGACGAGACTATAGTCTGGACTATAGACGAGACTATAGTCTGGACTATAGACGAGACTATAGTCTGGACTATAGACGAGACTATAGTCTGCACTATAGACGAGACTATAGTCTGGACTATAGACAAGACTATAGTCTGGACTATAGACGAGACTATAGTCTGGACTATAGACGAGACTATAGTCTGCACTATAGACGAGACTATAGTCTAGACTATAGACGAGACTATAGTCTGCACTTTAGACGAGACTATAGTCTGCACTATAGACGAGACTATAGTCTAGACTATAGACGAGACTATAGTCTAGACTATAGACGAGACTATAGTCTAGACTATAGACGAGACTATAGTTTGGCTATAGTCTGGACTTTAAACGAGACTATAGTCTGGACTATAAACGAAACTATAGTCTGGACTATAAACGAGATTATAGTCTGGACTATAAACGAGACTATAGTCTGCACTATAGACGAGACTATAGTCTGCACTATAGACGAGACTAAAGTCTGCACTATAGATAAGACTAAAGTCCTCACTATAGGTAGTCTGGACTATAGACGAGACTATAGACTGGATTATAGACGAGATTATAGTCTGCACTATAGGCGAGACTAAAGTCTGCATTATAGACTAGTTTGGACTTTAGACGCGATTATAAACCAGATGTAACAAATTTTAATGACAAGTACTGCCAATATTTGTAAAAAAAATATTTAAACAAATAATTATTTTTAGTTTATTTATGTTTTAAAGAATTAATAAATTGCATATAATTTAAAAACTAAAATGAAAATGTGTTCATGTATGTTTAAACAAATGTATTTAAAACTTATTTATTCTACATATCACACTTTTGATAATACTTGTCACCCAGTTGTTGTTATTATTTGCAATGTGTCAAAATTGTATAAATATGTAAACAAAGCAAATATCGGGTATACGTATGTGTACCCGATTCATACATACATATAGAGCAAAAGAAAATAGTATAGAAGCACTTAAATAGGGCACGATTTCTTTTTGAAATTTTTAATAAATAGAATTTTGAAAGGAAAGAAGGGATGTATTTTTTAGAATCTGTCAGTTATTGAACCGATATAAACACTCACTAAATTGACAATTATTCTTATATTTCTGATATTTGTTAAATTTTTGACGAACATACACTTCAATTACAACAGTTTTTTACATTAGAGTTTTAAAATTTTTTATTTTTTTATGAAATTTTTTTACATTTTAATTTTTTTCTTAAAAAATATTGAAAAATTATATAAATAATGCGTTTTGCTTTCGCCTAAATAACAGCACAAATTAAATACAAAAATATTGTTTTTATTTTGCTAAAATAAAATTTGCAAAACAACCGAACATTTTCTTTTAAAAATTAATATTTTTGTTTTTGCAATTGTTTGAAAATGTGAAAATATACATCTGGGATTTTTTTCTTCAAAATAAACACTTGATAGAGGGAAATAAAACAGAAAGAAAATACATAAATTCATGAGTAGAAAAATAAACATATATATTTATTTAAGAAGAACAGAAGTCGGCACACAGTACTTGAATAACCCAGTGAAATATTTGGCGGACTTTGGAAGGAAAAAGTAGGCATTTAGGGACCACTAAAAAGAATACTAAACCACAACACAAAGCAATCATTGACAAGAATATAGGCATGATTATAGACTAGACTATAAACTCGACTATAAACTGAACCATAGGCTAGACAATAGACTAGACTATAGACTAAACTATAGACTAGACTATAGAGTAGACTATAGACTAGACTATAGACTAGACTATAGACTAGACTATAGACTAGACTATAGACTAGACTATAGACTAGACTATAGACTAGACTATAGACTAGACTATAGACTAGACTATAGACTAGGCTATAGACTAGGCTATAGACTAGACTAGACTAAGAGTAGAGTATAGACTAGACTATAGAGTAGAGTATAGACTAGACTATAGACGAGACTATAAACTAGACTATAGACTAGACTATAGACCAGACTATAGACTAGATTATAGACATGCCTATGGACTAGACTATAGACTAGACTATAGAATAGACTATATACTAGACTATAAACTAGACTATAACCAGACTATAGACTAGACTATAGACTAGACTATAGACTAGTCTACAAACTAGACTATAGACCAGACTATAGACTAGACTATAGACTAGACTACAGACTAGACTATAGACTAGACTATAGACTAGACTATAGACTGGACTATAGACTAGACTATAGACTAGACAATAGACTAGACTAGAGACTAGACTATAGACTAGACTACAGACTAGACTATATACTAGACTATAGACTAGGCTATAGACTAGACTATAGACTAAACTATAGACTAGACTATAGACTAGACTATAGACTAGACTATAGACTAGACTATAGACTAGACTATAGACTAGACTATAGACTAGATTATAGACTAGACTATAGACTAGACTATAGACTAGACTATAGACTAGACTATAGACTAGCCTATAGACTAGACTAGTCTAGTCTAGACTAGACTATAGACTAGACTAGACTAGACTAGACTAGACTATAGACTAGACTAGACTAGACTAGACTAGACTAGACTAGACTCGACTAGACTAGACTAGACTAGACTAGACTCGACTAGACTAGACTAGACTAGACTAGACTAGACTATAGACTATAGACTATAGACTATAGACTATAGACTATAAACTATAAACTATAGACTATAGACTATAGACTAGACTAGACTATAGACTAGACTAGACTAGACTAGACTAGACTAGACTAGACTAGACTAGACTAGACTAGACTATAGACTAGACTAGACTAGACTAGACTAGACTAGACTAGACTAGACTAGACTAGACTAGACTAGACTAGACTAGACTAGACTAGACTAGACTAGACTAGACTAGACGTAGACTAGACTAGACTAGACTAGACTAGACTATAGACTAGACTATAGACTAGACTATAGACTAGACTATAGACTAGACTATAGACTAGACTATAGACTAGACTATAGACTAGACTATAGACTAGACTATAGACTAGACTAGACTAGACTAGACTATAGACTAGACTATAGACTAGACTATAGACTAGACTATAGACTAGACTATAGACTAGACTATAGACTAGACTATAGACTAGACTATAGACTAGACTATAGACTAGACTATAGACTAGACTATAGACTAGACTATAGACTAGACTATAGACTAGACTATAGACTAGACTATAGACTAGACTATAGACTAGACTATAGACTAGATTATAGACTAGACTATAGACTAGACTATAGACTAGATTATAGACTAGACTATAGACTAGACTATAGACTAGACTATAGACTAGACTATAGACTAGACTATAGACTAGACTATAGACTAGACTATAGACATGACTATAGACTAGACTATAGACTAGACTATAGACTAGACTATAGACTAGACTATAGACTAGACTAGAGACTAGACTATAGACTAGACTAAAGACTAGACTATAGACTAGACTATAGACTAGACTATAGACTAGACTATAGACTAGACTAGACTAGACTATAGACTATAGACTATAGACTAGACTATAGACTAGACTATAGACTAGACTATAGACTATAGACTAGACTATAGACTAGACTATAGACTAGACTATAGACTAGACTATAGACTAGACTATAGACTAGACTATAGACTAGACTATAGACTAGACTATAGACTAGACTATAGACTTTTACTATAGACTAGACTATAGACTAGACTAGAGACTAGGCTAGAGACTAGACCATAGACATGAATATGGACTAGACTATAGACCAGACTATAGACTAGAATATAGACATGACTATAGACTAGACTATAGACTAGACTAAACTATAGGATAGAATATAAACTAAACTATAGACTAGATTATAGAGTAGACTGTAGCCTAGAATATAGACTAGACTATAGACTAGACTATAGCACACACTGTAGACTATAGCCTAGACTATAGACTAGACTTCAGACTAGACTATAGACAGGTCAATAGACTAGACTAGAAACTGGACTATAAACCAGACTATAGACTAGCTTATATACTGGACTATAGACTAAACTATAGACTACACTAAAGATTAGACTATAGCCTAAAATAGACTATGGACTAGGCTACTGACTGGACTATAGACTAGACTATAAACTAGAATATGGACTAGACTATATGCTAGACTATAAGCTAGTCTGTAGGATAGACTAGAGACTGTAGACTGAACAATAGACCAAACTATAGACTAGACTATAAACTAATCTATATACTACATTATAAAGTAGACTTGACTATAGACTAGACTATAGACTATACTGTAGACTATAGAATACACAGACTAGACTATAGACAGGACAATAGACTAGACTAGAGACTGGACTATAGATTAGACGTTAGACTGGACTAAAGATTAGACTATAGAATACAGACTAGAATATAAACTAAACTATAGACTAAACTGTAGTTTAGACTAGTTTAACTACACTAAATAACAACAAAAACTATAATCAGGTACCGAATTATAGTATTATAGACCAATTTTCTTGTTTTATATAGTATTATAAAGAAATTTCTTATCTTAGTCCAATTTCAATGGTTTTCATATATTTGAACTCTCACTCTCCCCGCACCGTTGTAAAAAATTATTTCATCACAAACACTATGAGTCCCCCAATTGTCGTTAAAACATTTGCGGGGCATCTCATTTGGTATTCCTCAAATACACAAAATTTTCAACAAGATATGAAAAACTATTTTTAGAATATTCAATATATATAAAAAAAATTTTCATAAAGTTTTTTGAAACTGTAATAATTTTCTACACTTTTTTTATAATTACACTCACTTTTTTAACAAAATTTTCAAACAAAAATCATACAATTTAATTAAACTTTATTTACAACAAAAAAAAAACTTTATAAAATAATATAAAATTAACCGAAAAAAATCAATAAATATCGAAAATCGCAAATGAAACAGAACCGTTAAAAAGGGAAATAAAGAAATCGTAACGAAAGAAAATAAAGCGAAAAAACCGAAAATTTTTCTGCTTTCAAAACTCAAAAGAAAACTAAAATGAATTTCAGAATTTTGATCTGTAAAAGCCCAAAAGCATAAACCAAAAGAGATATAAGATCGTGTGCCGTCGCATACTGCGTCGAATCATAGAGATAAATAATTATTATGAAAATGTTGAATGAATAAATAATAATGACGACATCATCATTATCATCATCATAATAACACCAAACTGTATATGCAAGACACTTCAAAAATACTCAATAGTTTTGTATAGAGAAGATGAAAACTAAAAGAAAAAAAAAAACTACAGGAAAAACTACGCCACAGTATGTTTGATTATTAATTGAAAGTGTGGCATGTGTGGCAACCAGCAAGCTACCAGTTGTTTAAAGAATTACATCACAATTTTTATAACACACACCTCATTTGTAGTCCCGTGTGACGTCATTATGTGAAAATTGTTAGATTTTTTTTTTTTTTAAGAAAATTAATTGTTTCAGTTGAAATTAATTTTATTGCAACAAAATAAATAAAAAATCAATAGAATCTGTTTCGCCCATAAATTTTATTTTTGTTTAAGATGTTTTCGGGCTTGACTTTTTGATCGACAAATGCCAAATTCTTACATTAGTGTAAAATGTTTTTCTTTTTTAATTTTAAATAAATTTAAAAAAATAGACAGACTTCTAGACTATAGCAGGGACTATAGACTATAGTAGGGACTATAGACTATAGTCGGGACTATAGACTGTAGTCGGGACTATAGACTATAGTCGGGACTATAGACTATAGTCGGGACTATAGACTATAGTCGGGACTATAGTCGGGACTATAGTCGGGACTATAGTCGGGACTATAGTTGGGACTATAGTCGGGACTATAGTTGGGACTATAGTCGGGACTATAGTCGGTACTATAGTCGGGACTATAGACTATAGTCGGGACTATAGACTATAGTCGGGACTGTAGACTATAGTCGGGACTATAGACAATAGTCGGGATTATAGACAATAGTCGGGACTATAGACAATAGTCGGGATTATAGACAATAGTCGGGACTATAGACTATAGTCGGGACTATAGACTATAGTCGGGACTATAGACTATAGTCGGGACTATAGACTATAGTCGGGACTATAGACTATAGTCGGGACTATAGACTATAGTCGGGACTATAGACTATAGTCGGGACTATAGACTATAGTCGGGACTATAGACTATAGTCGGGATTATAGACTATAGTCGAGACTACAGATTATAGTCGGGACTATAGACTATAGTCGAGACTAGAGACTATAGTCGGGACTATAGACTATAGTCGGGACTATGGACTGTAGTAGAGACTATTGTCCGGACTATAGACTATAGTCGGGACTATAGACTATAGTCGGGACTATAGACTATAGTCGGGACTATAGACTATAGTCGGGACTATAGACTATAGTCGGGACTATAGACTATAGTCGGGACTATAGACTATAGTCGGGACTATAGACTATAGTCGGGACTATAGACTATAGTCGGGACTATAGACTATAGTCGGGACTATAGACTATAGTCGGGACTATAGACTATAGTCGGGACTATAGACTATAGTCGGGACTATAGACTATAGTCGGGACTATAGACTATAGTCGGGACTATAGACTATAGTCGGGACTATAGACTATAGTCGGGACTATAGACTATAGTCGGGACTATAGACTATAGTCGGGACTATAGACTATAGTCGGGACTATAGACTATAGTCGGGACTATAGACTATAGTCGGGTCTTTAGACTATTGTCGGAGTTATAGATATAGTCCGCCTTTTAAACTAAATTTTTCCCACAGTGTAGCCTTATACTAGAAAAAAAAATACATAAACACAAACTATATAATGATAGCAAGATCTTCGTGCAACATGAAAATCTCTAAAACAAAACTACGTACTAACTGCAAACGAAAAAAAAATCAGCTAAAACAATATTTTTTTCAAAATTTTTATCGCAAGTTGTAGACAGACTTGTATTAAAGATTGAGTGAAATTACAGATACTAGGTATACAATAATGATGAGATCTTATGAATACAACCAAGTATCTAGTTGTCTATCAACTAGGTACTGTAGCTGTTAGTTAATATTTATGTGTATTTGTTTGTAATTATTATAAAATTACATAGTTGTGCAATGATTTGTAAATAACTTATTTACATTTAAATATAAGTTTTTGTTTTTAATATTATTTTGGTTTTATTTCAATGTTTTTGCTGTAATATCAAATGAAAATTTTATAAAATTATAAACAAACAAAACTAATAATCATATAACGTAAATAGTTTTACGCAGTGTTGCATTTTTCTTAAATTACAGTTTTAGTAATTAATTAAAATAACTAATATCTATGATATCTTATTCAGATATAGTGTAATTGATAATTAAAATATTGTGTTTCTTGGGGATGACATGATTTTTGAATTACTAATAGTATTCATAGTAAATAAATTTTAGAATTTCTCTGAAAAAAATACCTTATTTTATAAAGGTGTTAAGTTTACTTTAACTTTAAGTTATAAATTAATTAGATATTATTATCTTTATTTTATCGTAATAAATTTCTTAATAAATGACTCATTTCTTTTTTGTCATAAACTGTGAATACCCTTTATTTATTGTTCGCTAGTGCAGAAAATTTATGTTTGATTTTTAGCTGACAATTAAATTGAGATTATTCATACGATAAATATATATACGATATTTTGCACAATATTTTAAAAAATATTTATTTATAATCAAATTATACATGGACGTGTGTTGAACTTAATATATCTTAGTTTAAATAAATATTTGGTTTAAAATATTGTGAAAAAATACATATTACGCATAAATTACAAATCAAGCAATGGAGTAGTAAACCATCAGGTCCCTATTTCCACCTTAGTTTACTTTTAAAATGTAATCGTTTCCCAATCAAAAAACGATTATTTCTTTCTCGTAGAGACCAAAAAATGTGATAAGAATTGCAAAAGGTCAAAATATAGACAATATTCGAGGACAGACCAGAATAAATTAAATACTACATGACTATATGGCTGGACTATATTCTATATTAGTTAGTTAGTTTGAAAGGAGGATGAATATACATCAAATCCGAAGAAATACACCTAGGCCTCTATCGGGCCTGTTGTGCGCTCCTTAACCAGTGCCTCAGGTGGGAATCGAACCCCGCCACCTCCGGTCTACCAGACTAGAACACTAACCACTAACCTATCTCAGTATTCTATATTAGTGTATACTAAAGACTAGATTATACTAGAGCTTGTAGACCAGATTATAGTTTGGAGTATAGACTAAACTATATTACAGTCTAGACTATAAATAAGACTACATACTAAACTATATAATAGGCTCAAGATTCGTTTCCACATAGCCTATTAAATAAGCTAAGCTAGACTATATTGGCGTCAAGACTATAAACTAGACGATAGGTGAGGCTATAGTCCAGACTTTACACTGTATACATATCTGGACATCTTGATACATCGCTTAGTCTATAATCTGAACAACTGCATAGTCTCCGCTCAGTCTACAGTCTAGACTGTAGTCAATCTCTATTTTGGACTAATCCAGAGTAGCATACAATTTTAACTATAATTTTGTATAGTATATAGTCTATTCTTTAGTCTAGTCTATAGTTTAGTCTATAGTTTAGTCTATAGTTTAGTCTATAGTTTAGTCTATAGTTTAGTCTATAGTTTAGTCTATAGTTTAGTCTATAGTTTAGTCTATAGTTTAGTCTATAGTTTAGTCTATAGTTTAGTCTATAGTTTAGTCTATAGTTTAGTCTATAGTTTAGTCTATAGTTTAGTCTATAGTTTAGTCTATATTTAGTCTATAGTTAGTCTATAGTTTAGTCTATAGTTTAGTCTATAGTTTAGTCTATAGTTTAGTCTATAGTTTAGTCTATAGTTTAGTCTATAGTTTAGTCAATAGTTAGTCTATAGTTAGTCTATAGTTTAGTCTATAGTTTAGTCTATAGTTTAGTCTTAGTTAGTCTAGTCTTAGTCTATAGTCTAGTCTATAGTCTAGTCTATAGTCTAGTCTATAGTCTAGTCTATAGTCTAGTCTATAGTCTAGTCTAGTATAGTCTAGTCTATAGTCAGTCTATAGTCTAGGTCTATAGTCTAGTCTATAGTCTAGTCTATAGTCTAGTCTATAGTCTAGTCTATAGTCTAGTCTATAGTCTAGTCTCTAGTCTAGGCTTATAGTCTAGTCTATAGTCTAGTCTATAGTCTAGTCTATAGTCTGCTATAGTCTAGTCTATAGTCTAGTCGATAGTCTAGTCTATAGTATAGTCTTATGTCTAGTCTATAGTCTAGTCTATAGTCTAGCTATAGTCTAGTCTATAGCAGCTTAGTCTAGTTACGTCTAGTCTAAGTTCTAGTCATAGTCTAGTCTATAGTCTAGTTCTATCGTTAGTCTATGTCTAGTCTATAGTCTAGTCTATAGTCTAGCTATAGTCTAGTCTATAGTATAGCTATAGTCTAGTCTATAGTCAGTCTATATGTCTAGGTCTATAGTCTAGTCTATATATCAGTTAGTCTATAGTCTAGTCTATAGTCTAGTCTATAGTTAGTCGATAGTCTAGTCTATAGTATAGTCTATAGTCTAGTCTAGTCTATAGTCTAGTCTATAGTCTAGTCTATAGTCTAGTCTATAGTCTAGTCTATAGTCTAGTCTATAGTCTAGTCTATAGTCTAGTCTATAGTCTAGTCTATAGTCTAGTCTATAGTCTAGTCTATAGTCTAGTCTGTAGTCTAGTCTAGTCTAGTCTATAGTCTAGTCTATAGTCTAGTCTATAGTCTAGTCTATAGTCTAGTCTATAGTCTAGTCTATAGTCTAGTCTATAGTCTAGTCTATAGTCTAGTCTATAGTCTAGTCTATAGTCTAGTCTATAGTCTAGTCTATAGTCTAGTCTATAGTCTAGTCTATAGTCTAGTCTATAGTCTAGTCTATAGTCTAGTCTATAGTCTAGTCTATAGTCTAGTCTATAGTCTAGTCTATAGTCTAGTCTATAGTCTAGTCTATAGTCTAGTCTATAGTCTAGTCTATAGTCTAGTCTATAGTCTAGTCTATAGTCTAGTCTATAGTCTAGTCTATAGTCTAGTCTATAGTCTAGTCTATAGTCTAGTCTATAGTCTAGTCTATAGTCTAGTCTATAGTCTAGTCTATAGTCTAGTCTATAGTCTAGTCTATAGTCTAGTCTATAGTCTAGTCTATAGTCTAGTCTATAGTCTAGTCTATAGTCTAGTCTATAGTCTAGTCTATAGTCTAGTCTATAGTCTAGTCTAGTCTAGTCTATAGTCTAGTCTATAGTCTAGTCTATTATAGTCTAGTCTATAGTCTAGTCTATAGTCTAGTCTATAGTCTAGTCTAGAGTCTAGTCTAAAGTCTAGTCTAGAGTCTAGTCTATAGTGTAGTCTATAGTGTAGTCTATTGTGTAGTCTATAGTCTAGTCTATAGTCTAGTCTATAGTGTAGTCTATAGTCTAGTCTGTAGTCTAGTCTAGTCTATAGTCTAGTCTATAGTCTAGTCTATAGTCTAGTCTATAGTCTAGTCTATAGTCTAGTCTATAGTCTAGTCTATAGTCTAGTCTATAGTCTAGTCTATAGTCCTATAGTCTAGTCTATAGTCCTAGTCTATAGTCTAGTCTATAGTCTAGTCTATAGTCTATCTATAGTCTAGTCTATAGTCTAGTCTATAGTCTAGTCTATAGTCTAGTCTATAGTCTAGTCTATAGTCCTAGTCTATAGTCTAGTCATAGTCTAGTCTATAGTCTAGTCGATAGTCTAGTCTATAGTCTAGTCTATAGTCTAGTCTATAGTCTAGGCCTATAGTCTAGTCTATAGTCTAGTCTATAGTCCTAGTCTATAGTCTAGTCTATAGTCTAGTCTATAGTCTAGTCATGTCTAGTCTATAGTCTAGTTCTTAGTCTAGTCTATAGTCAGTCTATAGTCTAGTCTATAGTCTAGTCTATAGTCTAGTCGATAGTCTAGTCTATAGTCTAGTCTATAGTCTAGTCTATAGTCTAGTCTATAGTCTAGTCTATAGTCTAGTCTATAGTCTAGTCTATAGTCTATTCTATAGTCTAGTCTATAGTCTAGTCTATAGTCTAGTCTATAGACTAGTCTATAGTCTAGTCTATAGTCTAGTCTATAGTCTAGTCTATAGTCTAGTCTATAGTCTAGTCTATAGTCTAGTCTATAGTCTAGTCTATAGTGTAGTCTATAGTCTAGTCTATAGTGTAGTCTATAGTCTAGTCTATAGTGTAGTCTATAGACTAGTCTATAGTCTAGTCTATAGTCTAGTCTATAGTCTAGTCTATAGTCCTAGTCTATAGTCTAGTCTATAGTCTAGTCTATAGTCTAGTCTATAGTCTAGTCTATAGTCCTAGTCTATAGTCAAGTCTATAGTCTAGTCTATAGTCTAGTCTATAGTCTAGTCTATAGTCGAGTCTATATTCTAGTCTATAATCTAATATATATTCTAGTCTATAGTCTAGTCTATAGTCCTAGTCTATAGTCTAGTCTATAGTCTAGTCTATAGTCTAGTCTATAGTCTAGTCTATTCTAGTCTATAATTTAATCTATAGTCTAGTCTATGATCTACTCTATAGTCTAGTCTATTGTTTGGTCTATAGTCTTTAATATTGATTATGTATGTATTTTTTTAAACTTTGTTGCATTTTTATTTCGGCTCTAAAACTGTCAAAATTTGTTTAAAAATTTGTCACAAACTGTAAAGAAAATAATTTATAAATACACAAGAACTAGAGCTATTTATAAACATATCTAAGACTTAGTGAGGCAACAAATTGACCTGATTTTTTTTTTATTTATACGTTAGAAAACATAACTCAACATAATTCTTCCGGTTTAAAAACAAAATATGTTTAAAAGAACTCATGTAAAACTAGACCAAAAGCATAAAATAAAGAAAATTTTTGTAAATTTAACGAAAAAGATACCCATTTTCATGAGATTCTTAAAGAAAAGCTAAAGAAATACATAGGTATGTATATAGTAGAAGACTATAGAGAGAACTAAAGATCAAAGATCTATGTTGAAAAGAGTACTTATTTATAAAATGTATTTGTTGTTGTTTTATTTTGTCTAACAAAAATAATTTAATGTTTTTTTCTTTAACAGTTTTGTGGAAACATTTAACAGATGCTTAAAATGAATCACTTTTTTTTAAAACGATTAAAATAAGATATTTAAACAAACTTTGGTGGTGTTTACAGAATTTACTGTTAGTGTTTATTTACTTGAACAAATATGTTTAACATTTTCTTTATTGCAACCATAAGTAATGGTTTGTTTAAGAAATTTTCACAAAATTAGAAATGCATTAGAAATCTGTTAATAAAAACTAAATTGGGGTAGAGTAAAATATTTAAATGATGAGAGATGTTTTGCAACTCTTTTTATACCCTACACCACTTCAGTGGGGAGGATATATTGGGTTTGTGCTGATGTTTGTAATGCACAATAATATTGGTCCTATACCCACCTTAAAGTATACCGTCCGTCTGTCCGTCTGTCTGTCCGTCCGTCCATGTAACCTTGTATCAAACTACAGGTCGCAATTTTGAAGATAATTCAATGAAATTTGGTACATGATCTTCTATTGCACCAGGGACGAAGCCTATTGCAAATGGTTAAGATCGTTCCATTATTTCACCTAGCCCCCATACAACTGAACCCCCCAATAGGGCTTGTAAACCTTGTAATCAAACTACAAGTCGCAATTTTGGAAATAATTCAATGAAATTTGGCACATGATCTTTTACAGTACCGTAGATGAAGCCTATTGAAAATGGTTAACATCGGTCCATTATTTCACCTAGCCCCCATACAACTGAACCCCCGAATAGGGCTTTTAAACTTTGTAATCAAACTACAGGTCGCAGTTTGGAGATAATTCAATGAAATTTGGCACGTGATCTTTTATGGTACCGTAGACAAAGTCTATTAAAAATGGTTAACATCGGTCCATTATTTCACCTAGCCCCCGAATAGGGCTTTTAAACTTTGTAAAAATTCAATGAAATTTGGCACATGATATTTTATGGTACCGTAAACGAAGTCAGTTGAAAATGGTTTACATCGGTCCATTATTTCACCTAGCCCCCATACAACTGAACCCGCCGAATAGGGCTTTTAAGTTCATAATTATGTTTAATATACCCATATCTCGAAAAAAAAACTGCAAAAACTAAGTTCTATACAAGATTTGATGACCCTTACGAATTCCATAATAATAGGTCCTCATATGACCCTAGCCCCTATGAAAAGCCCCCATCAAAATTTCACTTAAATGTCCACAATTTTATTCAACAATAGACGGCTTAAGTATGTATATTCTGAGGCAAGGTAAAATTCAATTTAAATGCTTATTATGGCAAATAAATACATTATATTTTTGTCAAAGGTGTAGGGTATTATATTGTCGGCCTCGCCCGACTATAATTTCTTACTTGTTTTATTTTTTATAGTTCTTTCAAGTTTTGTTGTGAAATTGTTGAACTTTTCTTTCAGTGTAATTATGTTAAACAGTTATTAACAGTCGCTGGGAAAGCTTATTCTTTCATTGAGGTCATTAATCTTTAAACAATGGTTTTAATTTACAAAAGTTTTTTTGAACCAGTTAGTAGTTAAAACAACAACATTTTAATAACATGATTTAAATAGTGTTCACATCAAAAAAAAAAAAAAAAATTTCATAAGAAAATTCTTAAACAATTAAAGAGCGAAACTATATAAGTCCCAAGCGAAGCTAGTTAAACCAAAAATTTTACATTTCACACAGTTGTAAGCAACTTATAACGCTCACTGTATCTATATATTAGTTTTTTGAATGACTATGACTATACCTTGATTCAGTAGTAGGTACCCAATGGTGGTTACCACTAGCTTGTTACTCGTACTAAATAGTACTTCTCTAAGTGTCAAAGTCTTTTGTTTAAAAAATATATATATATTGTTACGCTTCAAAGCAAAAAAAAAGCCGCAACAACAACAACAATATTGTCAACAACAACATTATATCAACAACAGCATAAACAACATGACATCGTTCAT
>NW_023995273.1:0-125000 GCF_015586225.1 Lucilia sericata
AACGCTATTAATTTTCATATAATATTTAACATAGCCCTTAATTTTGACAATATATAATATTTGTTTTTAAAGTAAGCCAATTTATGTGATTATGTATGTTTACTAAAAACTTACGCTTGTATTTATAAAAAAATCTTATTTTGCTTTTAATGCACTCAGTAGTTAAAGCACACTTTAGCCTTAAAAACCATTAATAAAATTGTGATATTCATAAACAAATAATAAACGTATATTAACTATTGTGCTGATTTATGTTTAAGTTGGCAGCACTGTACAATATGGCTGTCATTTTATGTGTTAGTGTTGCGTACAATTAGGATAAAATATTCGTTGATTCGGTTTTCTTAATTTCATATTTTTATTTATAATAGATTTTTGACAATAAAAACAATCTTTTAAGAAAAATAAATATATATATATGACTTTAATAAATGTCTATTTAGTTCAGATGTATAAATATAACATATAATTTCTAATTATTATTAAAAGTATCCGAATAACGGATATTTTGCGACAAAATATACATCACTATGACACATTTTCTTATTTTTACTTATTTTCCTTGTAATTTTTGATAAATTTTTGCAAATATTGATAAATTTCTTTGATATTTGACTAATTTTAATGCCGGCGAATATATTTTGCATTAGTATAACACTATTCAATATAATTTACATGGTTAATTACTTTATGGCATTATATTTAACCAACAAACTTTGAAAAAGCCAAATCAAATGATTTTGTCCATCATTTGGTTGACAGACGGGCATTTCCAAATTGCCTAAAAATAGTGCTGGACAATTGGAATATTGTCAAATATTCATGCATTAATCCAATAATGCCTAGATTTGAGTTTTTTCCTCAAAATATAATCGTTTAAAAATTTTCTGGGATTTTATTTACAAATTTGTAAACGTTAAAATTAAAATTTTTAGATTTTATTTTAAAAGAAACCATAATTACTTTTCGTAATCAACCTAAAATTACCGGAAAAATTTTTATCTGAGAAAAAAATTGTTAAAAATCAAGTTATTGTTGGCTTAAAGAAGGGTCGAGCCTACAATAAAATTCTTCTAATTGTCAATGGTTTATTGAAGGTATTTTAAGCTATTTCACGTTTATAAATACGATTTTCCTGAATTTTGCCTAAAATTGTTTAATAAACCTAAAATAAGTTTTTATAAATACAGCCGTTAAACTCTAGGTAGCTATGATTGTGATGAATGATCATTAAATGTTAAAATTTAATTTTTAATCATTTAAATGTTACCGAATTCATTGTGAAATGAATTTATAATTCCTTTATTTCATTTCACACGTTTATACACAAATGGTAACGTATACGTAATATGTAAACCTTCTTAATTATTCATTACGTATACGTCGTACACTTTACCCAACACAACAATACACACAAAATACACTTAAGCATTTAACCAAACCAATTGAGTGTTTATTTTAAAACACTAAAATAATTAAATGAAATATTTTAAGTGACGACTTGTAGTGAATATTTAATTTTATAGACATTTTGAAACTTAATCCACCTGTGGTTTCACATAATCACTTTAAAACCAACTTAAAATACAAAATTTATATTATGCACACATATATGTACACAGAGACACACACACACTGAAACTATGTCGGCCTGGTTGTTTTAAGTAGAAAGGAGCAACAAGTGTTGTATAGTGTGAGTGTTTATAAATAGTTAACACATTTACATGCTCACACATATAGATATATGAAATTCATACACTACTTTACATCTACAGCACGTTTACATTTCATTAACGCATTTTGAAAACAATTTACGCATACAAACATTTATTTACACGCACATATGTAATAGTTTGTAGTGTAATTGATAGTGTACATATTTACAATTGTAGTATTATATATGTATGTATGACAGTGTGTGTAATGTAATTGTATGCAGTATGGTAATTAAACTAATTTTAGTGTAAATGAATCTAAAGTAAAATGAATGACAAGTAGTTTGTGTGTGAATTAAGCAATTTACAGTATGTGGGCTAAGTATTTTGACAGCCATAACAGCTGTAGTTCGGGAAAAGAAACATCCGCTCAATATAAATCCTGGAAAACAGGGGGATTTGGAAACTTTTACATAGTAATTTACGTACATTAAAAATCCAGGAAATCCAGGATTATGCTGCACTAGTAGGCACTAAGTTGCTCCATCCAGACTTAAATGGTGCTAGAATTACTCCTATTTTGTGCGGCAGGTTTTCATCTGTTTCAGCTGTGTGGATGTGTGAATTCATCCGGTGAATGCGGAATTGCACACATTTGTATGATTGTCATTCAAAGTTGCCATCTAATAGATCCTGAACATACTATATTCTTATGCTCTTCTCGTATACAGGAAGGTCCCCCGGGGGCAGGTTAACTTGGTGAAATCTCCAACTTGGTGTTATCTTGGTGAAATCTCCAAGAGGTGTTACCAATACCTCTAGTCCGCTGGGACTATAAACTGGTGATGATCAAATGTATCCTCGGCCTTTCCTTGGAATAATTTGACATGGGGTCTAACCAGAGTACCATATAAGCTGGCACTACGGATGGCCAGCTATCCGCAGGACTTGTCCTGGCTGGTCTGTTAGTTGAGGTTCCTTCGGGATCCACGTAGTGGCTGTGGTTTATACCCAAAATCGCGGGAAGGGATATTTGGTTTGGTTTAATTCACGGTGAAATAATATTTTTTCAAGATAAGTTTCTGTTATCAACGGTTGATCGGTACAAACCACAGGGTAGGCTGTGGAATAAAATGTTGGGAATGAGTTGATAATGCAATGATTGAACATTAAAATGATGTGTTGACTATTGGATATGATGTATCTGATGGAAGAGATGAAAGTGTCGGAAGAGATGGAAGTGACGGATAAGATGGAAGTGTCGGAAGAGATGGATGTGTCGGATGAAATGGAAGGGTTGGAGAAGACGGATGATGTAAAAAGGTTGATGGGTTGGTGTTTTGTTGCATATTTAAGTATGATTGATGGTTTTTAAGCAGTTTGGTAACGATGTTTAATCTTAGTTTTATCGGCAATTTTCCTTCATGGTTGGGTGTGTTTGGAGTTTTCTCTTATCATGCTTAATACAAAGCAGTAGGTCCTAATAGCCACTGAAATCAGTCTTGTCAAGTTATTATGGAATATGTGATTCGATCTACCAATTTATCCCTAGGTGCTGTTGACGAAGCAACAGAGCCTTGTGATAAGGTTGCGCGACTAATGGTTGTTAATACTACCTGTGCGGATCGTTAGAGGATGCGGACGCTACGGCGTCCCTCATTACTGTGCATATAACTATTGGTCTATCTCGGTGTTGATCCAGAGATTATAGATTCAATGGGTGCGATTCGTCTGGTACTTTTCAGCTTGTCGGGGTAGCTTGTTACCTATCTTTCCGCAACGTTAACACTTGGCAAGAGATGAGATAGCTCGAGCTCTTTATCAAAGTGCTTGTACATGGACCGGCTCAGCCATGTACAAAGATTGCCACCTGATTTCTTCATAGAAGAATTCAGGGGCACGTGGTAGACCGTCTCTAGTCTACCCAGTGGTTGAAAAAACCACCGTGAAATAAGGCCGTCAAGGCAGGTGTTCACGTTAAGAACTCGACATTCATATACAGGAAGATCCCTCCTAAATGCCTAAGGGGAGGATTTAATGGTGCAATGTTATAATTTATTTTAGCAGCTTTGAATATGTCTCCAATGGTATCATACAGCGAAGCATATCAGACTGAGACAGCTTAATAACAATTGATCGATCAGTCGTTTAATAGATAGATAACGAGATTAATTTATTCATTTCCCAATTGCTACAGGCTATCGCTTTGATGACTTTGTTCCTACTTCGCAGTTTATTCGTTATTACAGTCGCATGAGCTGAGAAGGTAAACACGCTATCAAAGAAATTAGATTTACCTCCTCTGTCCAGATGATGAAAAGTGTTGCGGATGAATTCACTGGTAATAGCTAATGGAAGAAATTGTATAATTCTTTGATATAACTACTCAACAAGAGATTTCTTCTAGTAGAAATTTCCGCTTCATATGAGCACCAGACCACTCAGGTTTTATCTTACATATTCTTATATAACACACTAGTATACAAGCACATCTATAGCAATTTGAAGGAGTGAAATCCAAAGAAGGCAGAGCATGTGGTGAAGATAATGAAACACTGGAACACACTCTCTTAGACATTAATCGAAATTAAATGCAAACACCATGGGATCGTTAATTAATTTCCTATATTCCCCACATATTCTAACTATCTTTAAATATAAAGGCGTTAAAGTGTATGAAATTAGGAATTTCTTTTAGTTTTAAGAAATTTCGTTCATTAATTTACTTGATCTCCTGTACGCATGTTTTCGAATTGTACTTACATATGTGCTTGTATATTTGTAGTCGTTTATTATTAATGTAATCCTTCCACAAAATAAAGTGATACAACCACAAACAAGGCAAATATACTTAAATAGATTCCCACACACGCACACACTCATACCCACATAAAAACAAAAACAAACATATACTTTAGTTGTTGTTGTATTACAGCCACATACTTGAAATAACATTTTCAAAGGATTTTAATTTTTTTTTTAATTTTTTGCCTCATTTTTGGTTGATATTGTTTATTTTGAAAAGCCCCCTGCCTCCTTCATCCTTCAACACAAGGCTGCTAATTCATAAGATTCCTTTTTAAAGATTTTGACAATTTTTGGTAAAATTAGATTTAAGGGTTGAAGGAAGTGTATTTGGAAATTAATTCGTGTCGCGCACAATACTTGAGGTAAGAATAATACCAACAATTAAGTGTCATCATCATCAAACATTGTCATCATTAAGAATATCTGTCTTTATTTTTATTTATGTATGTATATGTGAGATAAAGGCTTATGAGGCAAAATTGAACACTTTCATTAAAAATTAAACAAAAATATACACACACTCAAATAAGTACATATGAGTAAGAGTCTCATTGAAAGGATATAAATACACTTTTTATTAACTTACAATGATGCTGATGATAGACAGAATGTCTTTGTTGTCTGTCTAACACACTGTGTTTAATTTTGATCTTCTAGCAAACACCTACTCACAGTTTAAGAGAAAAAAGGAAAAAGAAAAAAAAACCTTTATAAATTTCAAGTGCAAAAATGTTTAAATAAAATTATGTGTGAGTTTTTTTACACTTACTTTGTGTAAGTCCTTAGTTTAGCTTAGATTCTCTTTTGAAAGGTTTATGCGTATGTGTACGCTTTTGTACCCAAAACATTTTCTGTGATGAATTTTCATTTATTTTATTTTACTTCTTTTTTTCCCTCTTATACTCACTTATTTAACATTTAATACTTTTAAAGTGTCAACAGTTGTGTTATCTGTCATACCATCTTTCACTTTTGTCAGCAATTTAAACAATGGCCTCTTAATTACATCTTGCTGACAGTGTGAGTAAAAAATTGTTATCCTGAATATACTAACTTGTGTGAGTAAAACTTGTTTTTAAACTGAAGGTTTATTTGGATTTCATATGATGGAAATAGTTGGTTAGATTTGTTATAAGAGTTCGTCTATGTGTTGTTTCATCAAAGGATATGTGTACTGCTCAAACTAAAAGCGTTCTTTTTTCATATTTTTGTTTACTTTACAATTTTCTAAATGCTTGCAGTAGTTACAGTAATTTAAGTTTTATTAAAAATTTTTGTTAAAGTCCAGTTTACGAAAAAAAATCAATTTTGCTCAATATATTGCTGGAATAATATCTGTATTTATTATTAAACAAGATATTCTATCAAACTTTATAAAGTTTGGTTCATAATTTACTTAAATCCTAATGGATAGTCTCTTCTAAAGTTCTGTCTGATTGCTTTACGTAAGTTCCTGACTTGCAGTGCTATTCCATGGTGATACTTTTTTAACAACAGGGTGAGCAAGAGATGATTCACAATGTTTTCTTTGAGACTTACATGCAGGTGGAAATTTTGACACCGGTATATGTATGTTTGTTCATTGGTCTCGTTGATGAATGTCCGGTTGTCTGAAGCATTCAAATAAAACAAACTCCTCCACATTACTTTGATGGCCACCGTTGTTCGGCAGCAGCATCTAGAGAATTATAAGGTAATTCAAATCAACGCACTAAATCTATATCTGGTATGAACAGAGCATATTTATCGATGACACATGTATAAGAGACCGTACCTTCATCACCAATTAACCACCCATAATACAACACATTCATCCGACACGTTTATTGAGAAAAAAAACCGACAAATTCACTGAATCACGTGGATGTGGCGAGGTCCGATAACCTCCAGTCGTAATTCAGGTATGAGTTTTTTTTTAAACGCGTTCAGGCTTGTGTTTGTTGCCTGGCTTTCGACAGTTTTGCGTCTCGCTCGGACTGGTATAGTGTATTACTTCATATAACTGTTCAAAGTTATATGTTGTCTACATTAACCTCGTGCTTTTGTATCACCTCAAGTGAGGTTATGTTTCATTGGTGGAGACCATAGAATACTCAAACGTTTATACCCTGGTGGAGACCATTGAAACTCAACTGTTTATACCCTGGTGAAGACCAGGCAGTTTACAGCTGCCTATATGAAGATATAGGTCGACTTAGAGGATTTCTTTTAAACTAACGTGGGATACCTTGGCGTTTTGCTTAAGAGCTCAGCCATCAAACTAAATATGTAATTAAAAAAAAGGTCCGATTACCCCAAAAGAAAGCTACAGATTTTCTATGTAATACTAATAACTACGATCATTGTGACGTATACATGTTAATTCAATATTGGATTTAAATATTAATCATACGTATATAGGTAGGTGCTTTGAAAAAATATGCAATACTTTTTTGTTTCGGTCTATTTGAGCGTGATGCAGGTGGCGTATGATATATATTTTTATTGAATTATTTAAAAAGTATACGTAAAAATATTAAAAGAAACAAGTAGAAAAGTATAGTCGGGCATGGCCGACTATATGATACCCTAGTATATTATAAAATTATTTATTTTTCATAAAGAAACATTTATGTTGAATTTTACCTTAATTCCGATGTATTTAAAATTGCTAAAAGAGGTTGTTGCTTCTCAACAAATCGGGAATGTATTGGATGTATTGTTATATAAAGGTTAGTTATGCAGAATTTCGTCATAATAGTTATAAGTAAATTTTAGACGTTTAAGTTATTTTTTAGAGGGTGGTTTGTATGGGGGCTAGGGTCGAACAACGGCTGACCATTATAAAAATCGTCATGGTTATTTATGCCTATATAAAACTTAGTTGTGGCAATAGTAGTATATTTGACGTAGTTATAAGTTAAAAATCCCAAATCGGAAGGTCAGGTTGTATGGGGGATAGATGAAACAATGTACCGATTTTAACCATTTTCAATAAATCATCGTTCTTGTGCCGAAAAACACGTATGGTCCAAATTTTATCAAAATATCTTGAAAATTGTGCCTTTAGCTTGAGCACAAGGTTTACATGGACAGCCAGTCAGACGGACAGGCGGACGGACGGGCATGCCCACTACAGTGGTGTAGGGTATAACTATTTTTATGTACATAATATTAATAATAAATAAAAAACTGATGCACGGTAAAGTCTACAATTCGGGATAAGTTCTATGCTGTTGCCGATGCAACAAATACAAGTGTTTATGATACGGGATGGATGTAGGGGTATGCGGTCCTCATCCACCCGTATACATAGAGAGAGTGTATCGGATGTTTTTCTCAATGAGTGTGACGAATGAATGAGAAATGTGCTGGGACGTATGTTAGATATTTTATACAACTGATATCATTGAATTTTTCTTCTTCGTCCGAGTATGTTCAGGGTTTACTCTGTTCATATCAGACTTACCACAATGTGTTCTCTGTGAGTAAGAACATGTCTTTGGATTATTTGATGGATTAGTATTTCGGTCTACCTGTTACTGGATTGGTATTTCAGTCTGCTGTTGCTGAATCAACAGAGGCCATCCCATCTGCTTGGTTGTAAACGGAATTGATGTTTCTCGGAAGTTAGCTTGTACATGCACCGGCAGAACCATGTACAAAACTTGACACATATAGGAAACACAAAAGCGGCGGCGGTGAGTCGTCTAACAGTTCACCCAGTGGTTGTAAAAGTACCACCGTGGCAGGACGGTAGGTGTTCACGTAAAGCACTTCTATTTACATAATCCTCGAACTTATCCTGAAATATTTATTTCTACGTGCATAAATCTTCTCATGATTTGGACGCAAGTCTATTACGGGCATCCCAAAGATCGTTTTATTTCCCCCACTATATAATACAAATCATACTGGCATTTGGTTCTAGGATTTCAGGTCAGACACGAGTGTAAACTCCTCCAGTATAAGGCCATCTATATCCAAGTGCTTAAACTACACCAAGTTTACTAAGTTTCTTGAGAATCAGCCCATAATTGTAGATGTAGGGTAGGGGACTCTACTTTGATGACATAATGTAAATTTTTTCTCTTTAAACTCAATTCTAAAGATTATATCCATATAAATTAAATCTCTTTAAATTTTTCTGTTTAATATTTCACATTATATATAACCCCTTTCATATATGTATTTCCTATTATATATATTTTTTTTGTTTAATCTCATCCACCTTGCATTACAAATGACAAATATGTTATCAAATCAAAATTGTCCAATAAAATTAGATTGAAATCATATTTCACATTATACAAAATACAAAATGTCATTAAACATAATTCGTTTAACTATGAACAGTCAGTCACTATCATACTACTAATACTACTGCTGTTATAAATCCATTCTGTTACTCTCATCTATCTAACTGACCAACCAACCATCCATCCATCCATCCACTCATCTACTTACTTACTCATTGAATACAATTCAATCCATTCTATTTCAATTTGTTAACAATCAAAATCATACTCGTACCAAACAAACAAAATTTTCAAAATTTCATATCAAATCAAAACTATAAAATGCCATAAGACTTGGATGGAATAAACTGCATTTAAGTGCATTTACATAAATAATTTTACATTTAAACATGAAGAGAGTAACACACAGAGGGGGATAAAGAGTGATTTTACAGTAGAATAATATTTTTATATGTATGTAAGTATGCATCTAGGATATAGATTATGCAAGTATTTGTATGTGTGTATATGTGTCTGTATTTTAGTTAAGCTGCAATTTAAAATCCTACAAATTCAACAGCATTGATGTTGATGTAATATTGTTTGTTGTATTTACATTCAATGTTTCAATTGTTTCTGTTGTTGTATACATAAATACAAATATGTAATGTTGTTGCTGTTTTTTTTTCGTCTATTTGATTAGGAGTTGGAGTTGTAAATCACTTGGTTGTACAAGCAGGATTTCGATAACATTAAGCATTTTAAGGCCAATATCTATGAAAATTTATCCGTAACCGAGTATATTTCAGTGTGTGTGCGTAAGTATCGTGTGAGAAAGTGTTTTTAACAGTAGATAACAAAATTATGAGAGAGAATTCTACTTCGTTTCAATTGCCTGTTTTGAAGTGTTTTGTTAAAACATTAATTATCAGGCTTTTATTTAGATACTTCTCAATGATATTAAAATTTTGCTTTAATATATGTATTCAGTTGAAATATTTCTCTTCTATCGCTACTCGTTTACTGCGGATTTAGTAGCCATATATTTCAGAATTTCCTTGTAAACGTCATTCCTTTTTCTGCCATAACAAACACCTTTACACTCATCGTAGTGGCAAGACCTTTTCGATCTTGCTGGCATTCTATATCTATACATATATCAATTTGGGGTGTAGAAAGTCGATTTATCGAATCATTCTCCTGACCATTATTAATAAGGTATTAAACGTCGCAAAAAATTCATGTGCGTTAAGCGAGATATTGGTTCTGGGTTAAAACATATAACAAAGAAAATTCGTATAAGACAAGTGAGATAGTATAGTTCCTTGTGGCCGACTAAAGCACTTATGTTGAATTTTTCCTTAATTTCGTTTAATTAATTTGGTTGAGAGATTTTTGCTGACATTAAAGTCAATTATGCCGAATTAAAATACACGTGTTTATAATGGAATTAACGACGTTCAAGCGTTTTCAGTTAGGGACTTTGCAAGGGGGCTAGGGTTAAATAAGGTCCGCTCATTACGAAATTTTGCAATATCATTTATGCTTGTATAAAACGTAGTTGAGCCTATTTTTGTAGGGATATTAGTATATTTGGCATAATTATGAGCTCCATATCGCAATTTAAAGGGTCCGTTAATATGGGGGCTAGGTGAAATAATGGACCGATATCAACCAAAATCAATAAGGTTCAATTTGGAATCAATTGGGTCAAAAGTAGTGCGTGTATCAAATTTAATCCAATTATCTTCAAAGTTGCGACCTGTAGTTTCATTACAGACAGATGGGAAGACGGATTTACATCAGAAAATCATTCTGAGCAGATAAGTATACTTAAAGTTGGGTATAGGACCATTAATTCTATGCGTTACAAACATCAGCACACAGCCAATATACCCTCTCCACTAAAGTGGTTTAGGGTATAAAAAGCTTATGAATAAAGCAAAATTTATGGCATTACTGTTATCGGTTCAAAATACTTAAAGATTTGAAAATATTGGTGCAATGGAAAAATAATGCATTATAGCTCGAAATCAACTAATGATATGTAAAATAGTCAGGAGCTAAAATGTGAAAAATTGAATTGCCTTCAGAAATGCAATGCAAATCTAAAGTCATAGGAATCACAATAAGCAAGATATTTCTAAAAACCGATATTTGGTTTAGCTTAACTAGGATTAATGGTGACTTTTGACCCCTTAGTTAAGACCCCAAGACGAAGCTCTGTTCCGACTTTTATATAGCTATTGCCAATGTTAAATGAGAAGTCTCAGAAGTATATTATAAAGTGTTATCTTAGATATTTTGTCTTTAAGATCAATGCAATTTAAATCCAAAATGATCGTCGAAATATAATCTATGGTGTAAGCGACATAGGCAGGTTTATCAATTAATGTAACTGTTTCTGTTGGGTCTACGACACAAGCTTTTAAAGATATTGTTAAAGATCTAACAAAACACATTGAACAAAACTTGGACCTTAAACTGATGGTAATGTCCATGTAAAACCAATATCTGTAAATTCTGCTTTATATATTGTAAGCTTTTATCGTCTGTAGGCTGATTTCGTAACATTCTAAATCTCAAGTTTTACTTCCAACTGTTGTTTAAAATGTCTCAGTGGGATCTAATCATCTAAAACCCCTGTTTAAAACATTGTTGGTCAGATAAATGACCACTCAGTCGTTACGTTTTGTTCGTTGTGTTTTTTTTTTTTCAAGAAGATAGTACTTTCAATATGATGTAACATTCGTAGTATTACGTCTTTGTTGTTGTTGTTGCTGCTACAGACAATACAAATTACCACTACTACTGCAAATTTTGTAATCAATTTATATGTGTATGTGCGTTTCTGTTTAAAATTTCTCTACAATTGTTGCTTTTTATCGTTTTGTTATGTCTGTCGTTTTATCTCTTAGCCTGACAGTTTCTAATTTCAAACAATGTTGATGTACATAGTTGATTTTCTAAAGGATACATGAACTATTTATATGGTTTATACTAATGTCTGTCCATTGGTCTGTTTAGCTCAATTTCGTTATTTGTTTCTGTGTTTGTTCGAGTAGTTATGTATGTAACAAATCAATTTTGTTCATTTTACATATGAATGATTATTTGATTTCAAATCATATTTTAGTGCAACTTTTAGTTAGACATACACATACATATGTATGTGTACTTATGTAGATGGATATGTGTTGTTTTGTAAATTTTTACCTCTAACTCTTGATTTTGATTGTCATTTTGCGGAGATTTTATGAGTAACGTTATAAAATATTAATTTTCAATCTCAATGATTTTATGTGTAGAATTGTTGAAGCAATTAATTTAATTGCTTGATAATATTTATGAATTTAATACAATTTTACAAAATCTACACAACAAACTTACAAACTTAAATGACCAGTATTTAAATGTTTTAAATTGGGTGAATTTATTTTAGCAGATTTTGCTACAAATTTTATACTTTCTTTATGTATATATAAAATCCATAAGTTTATTTTCTGCACATTAATTTCTTTCCTTCCTTTATAACTTCAACTTACAACTTCTGCTTGTGTTATTAATTCAATACCGTTACTTTTTTTCCTTTTGTAACATAATAATTATTTCATTTAATTTTGTTTTCTTTTACAATTTAATACATCACCACTAAAATATTTCATTATTTTTTTTTTTTCTTTTATATTTTATTTCCAAAAATGAATCATTATTATTCTTGGGCGAGGGTGTAGTCGATGGATGCTCGTGTGGCAATTCCTTGTTGTAGGTATTAAATAATGTTTACACTAAAATAATTGAATTAATAATTACTGCGTGTGGTTTTCAGGATTTCACAGCTAAAAACACAAAAATTACTTTTGAAAAATATAATAAAAATAATTATAACAATATTGTATTAAAGGAAACAGGAGAAAAGTAATAGTAAAGATTTTCGCATAGTAATTACTTACAACACATCTACTTTATCTTTAGTGTTTGGCGGTATCTTTGGAAAAAAAATATTATAGTATTAAAGAATACACTTAGAAAAAATTTTACAAAATATCCTTTTACGGTAGTTGTAACAATATAATATATCGATCGATTGGACACCTATTCTTATCGCTAGAGGCTATATGTAGTTGGCGCATTCGAAAAATCTCAGCCCAACATTAACTTTCTTCAAAAACAAACTATTAAAATAGTCTGGCCCTTCGTGTCCGTTTTGGGTTAATTTAGGTGTCCTCAAATTCTTATAATAATGATATATTACGGTAAATGTAAAAATTGAAGATAAATGTGGTGGGCTTTATTTTAACATTACTAATAATTTTTGACAACTTTTCAAATGAAACTTCACGCCCACTAATATTCCGCCCATTTTTATTTCTATTACTGAATAGGTAGTCAAAACGGTTCTATACAGTTGTATGAATCTCTATTTAAGTGTTAAACATTTAAAAATATTCAAGAACTATTAATTTTTATAGGAAGTGCCATGTCCATTATTTTAATTCCGTCCATTTTTATATAAATTACGTAAAATGGAAATAATTTTAATCGTGTACAGTTTTGAGACGATGCCACGCCCACCATTCAGATTCCGCCCATTTTTATTTCTAATAAATTAATAATTTTTGATACTGCCATTTCAATATTTATCGAAATAGTCCATAATGAGACTACCCCGCCCATGTTAATTCTAAATACACATAATAAAATAATAATTACAACAATTTTTATCGGAAAATTTCAGAAAGGATAGCTACAAGCCCCCTTTAAGAAAAATGCTTAAAATGTATTTATGAACTTGTTTTACACCTGAAAATAATAATTTACCATTGTTTTATATAGGTTAGGTTAGGTTGATAGGAGGATGTATACTACATCAAATCCGGAGAAGTACACGTAGGCCACTACCGGACTTGTTGTGCGCTCCTTTTCATACAAAAATTTTCCACTGAATGTATTATTTTTCAATGTTCAGAAACTCAGTTTCCTGGACGTAATTCCTAAGAATCTTCAGTGTTAGTCAGGAATGTTATTTCCGGAATAACATAACTTCCAAGGTACTTAGATATAACTTCGACGAATGCCTGACAGTGGCAAAGGAAGTGCTCCAGAGTTTCACTGTCCTCTCCATATGCTCTACATTCGTCTGAATCCGCACGTCCAATTTTGCATAAATGTGCTCGTAATCCTGTGTGTCCACTCAGAATATGTACCATCATACTAACTTCTGACTTGCTCATTTTGAGGAGATTTCTCGTCTTCCTCTCATCAGGGCCACCCCATATGATCTTTGTGGTTCTACCTACCGTTTCATTATTCCAAGAGGTCTTATAGGATTCTCTCACCCATATTTTTAATTCAGCTTTTGTTGCGTCGAATGGTTTTGCGTTTGTCAGGTTAACTACCTCGAGCTCCCTTTCCTTTAAAGCTATAACATTCGCCCTTTCGTTGCCGACTACTCCCGAGTGGCCTGGTACCCATATGATGTAAACCTTACCTCTGGGAGAGTATTCAGTTAAAGCTTTCTTACAATCCAATACATTCTTAGATTTAGTTCTATCGCCTGATATCGCCCCAATTGTCTTCTGGCTATCGGTAAATATATTAAGCGCTGTGGGCGCCATATTTATTCTAATCCAATATACACATTCCGTTATTGCTCATACTTCTGCCTAAAAGCTTGTGTTATGATTTGGTAAACGGTGGTATATTTCTGTTTCTGGGTCTTCAATATAGAACTCCAGGCCCATTTTGTCGCCCAATTTAGAGCCATCCGTATAACAACGGATTCCTACTGGTATTTGCTCTAGTTTTTCGCTTGACCAAGACATTCTATCTGGGATCAGCGTTTCAAAGTTTCCGATATATTCTGTGTCTGGTATGCGATCAGACACTCCCAATGATTGTGTATAATCTTCCAATGCGTCCAGTATATATTGACGGCGTATATATAACAGCTTTTGACCAGTTCGCCTAAAGTAAAGAGCCGTTCAGCCGTTGTCCAAAGCGGTCCACCAGAATATTAAAGCATAAGCTAGTATTGGTCTAATTACACTTTTATAAAGCCAATTTGTCGTAGTAGGACTAAGACTCCATTTCATGCCTATAGTTCTCCTACATACCGCCCAGCACCGATGTGCCTTGTTGATTTTATCCTCTATGAGGTGTCTCTAATTTAATTTTCAGTCGATGATTACACCTAAGTACTTAACTTTGTCTGTCACCGCTATCTTCTTGCCAAGGAAGCAAGGTTCAGTATACGTGGACATTTTTGTCTTTCTTGTGAAAAGACAGATTTCCGTCTTCGCAGAGATAACATTGAGGCCTCTCGATTGATCCCAGCTCAAGGCCGCATTCAGAGCCTCCTCAGCTCTTCTACACAAATAATTTGGATCCTTTCCCTTTAAAAGTATTACGACATGGTCTGCATAGCAGACCGGTCTAAGTCCTTTCTCGGTTAGAGTCCTTAGGAGGCTATTAATCGTGGTAACCCAGAGTAAAGGTGACAAAATGCCACGCTGTGGTATACCGCGAAATACCTTTTTCCTGATAGTAATATCGTACATCTCGCATCTTATCCATCTGTTCTTTGAACAGTTCACTTAAAATTAAGGGTCGTTCGGCCATAAGTCTTTTCTTACATATGTGTTATTCAATAGAAGGAATATGAAGTAATGTTTCCAAAGTTTCTGTTAACATTTCATAGCACCAAATAGTTCCAAAAGAGTTCTATTCTATTTAAAAAATATTGGTTGGGAGTTTCACTTCACCCGCCTTATATACCAAATCTTGCCCCATTTTGTGAATTATTTTGAATAGTGTAAAATACATCAGTATTTGGATTATAATAAATGTAGTATTATTATCTCTTTTACTTTTTAGTTGATTTAATAAATTAACGTTAATTAGCTGATATTTTGTGGTTTTCATTCGACTTCTACTTATTATTCTTGCTTATTTTATACATGAAAGATACTACTCGTTCTTCTTAGGAAGGATGAAAAGAAAAAGTTTTTTTCTTATTCGTTCAACATGCGTACCAACAACTTACTACACGTACGTGTCTATTCATTTAATTTAAAGATTGTTTCTCAGCAAACATCAGAAAGCTGCAACAGCAGCAACATGAGCACCAGCACTCAATTATGCTTTTCTTTGACTTATTCTAAGAATAAGAACAGAAACAAACAACAAACAAATAAAATATCTACTACTTCGGCTCGCTTAAACATTAAAGGTGTCATTAGTGTGAAACCATTAAATTTTTTGCAACAACATTGTATCCGATATCTTTTTACACTTTTTGAATTTTCTTCTTTATTATACCTACGAGAACTACTTTTACAAAATAATTTAAGACCAGAAGTACATAGTTTCTTATTTAGTTATAGCATTTAATGAAAATACGTATTTTTCAATTCACACGTATCTTTAAGTGTTTGTTGGAAATTCGTCTATAAGAAACATTTACGTTTCAAAGCAATTTGTAGCTGAAAAAAATCTTAATGAACAAAAATTTGTATTTTATATTTTGGGCATTGTGCCAAATTAAAATTTATATTCAGATGCTCAGATAGATTTCTTTTTTATATGCTGTGTATACCTTTGCAAAATTGTGCGATACAAAAACACACCAACTTGTGCATTTAGTTGATAGTACTTATAGACTTTTGAGAGTTTTTTCAGAAATAAATTAAATTTTTATAAAACATTGTATTTGATGCATGCTGCAGCACACGCTTGCTAATAAATATACATTAAAAATTATTTTTTTTTTTTTAGATTTTTTTTTTTTAATAAAACAAATTCCACCCACCAAAAGCAAACTACCTCCTGTAGAAATTTTAAACCTTTTAAAATTAAAAGTACATATTTATAATCATACCAATAAATTTTTAAATCATTGATTACCATCATCATTAGATCAATCGTGATCATGAAATAAACTGACCTGAAATGTTGCAATTTAATAGGTGATAAGATGAATAATGAGTGTCTGCCCTAAACACAATTGATCGCTTGGAATGAACATTGCGACGAAACTACCCCAATATGCGACCAAAAATAAAGCCTTAAAATTCTGGGTTAGATCGATGGAAAACTTCTATCAAGAAACACTTCAAAAATATCCGAAATTCGTTAGCTTTTGCTACCATACAAGGAGCAAAAAGGTTTTATGCTTGGGAAGTTTAGCCCCACCCCGCTATGTAGTCCTTAATAGTCTACCAATAGCTATAAGAGATAGTCTAAAAGTTTTATCTAGTGGGTCTAAGTCTAGCTCCACTAGTCCGCTAGTCCTATAAGTCTAGTCTATAGTCTAGTCTATAGTCTAGTCTATAGTCTATCTATAGTCTATCTATAGTCTAGTCTATATTGTCTATCTAGTATGTCTAGTCTATAGTCTATCTAAGTCTAGTCTATAGTAGTCTATAGTCTAGTCTATAGTCTAGTCTATAGTCTAGTCTATAGTCTAGTCTATAGTCTAGTCTATAGTCTAGTCTATAGTCTAGTCTATAGTCTAGTCTATAGTCTAGTCTATAGTCTAGTCTATAGTCTAGTCTATAGTCTAGTCTATAGTCTAGTCTATAGTCTAGTCTATAGTCTAGTCTATAGTCTAGTCTATAGTCTAGTCTATAGTCTAGTCTATAGTCTAGTCTATAGTCTAGTCTATAGTCTAGTCTATAGTCTAGTCTATTCTAGTCTATCGTCTAGTCTATAGTCTAGTCTATAGTCTAGTCTAGTATAGCTAGTCTATAGTCTAGTCTCTACTATAGTCTAGTCTATAGTCTAGTCTATAGTCTAGTCTATACTCCAGTCTATAGTCTAGTCTATAGTCTAGTCTATAGTCTAGTCTATAGTCTAGTCTATAGTCTAGTCTATAGTCTAGTCTATAGTCTAGTCTATAGTCTAGTCTAGTCTATAGTCTAGTCTATAGTCTAGTCTATAGTCTAGTCTATAGTCTAGTCTATAGTCTAGTCTATAGTCTAGTCTATAGTCTAGTCTATAGTCTCATAGTCTAGTCTATAGTCTAGTCTATAGTCTAGTCTATAGTCTAGTCTATAGTCTAGTCTATAGTCTAGTCTAGTCTAGTCTATAGTCTAGTCTATAGTCTAGTATAGTCTAGTCTATAGTCTAGTCTATAGTCTAGTCTATAGTCTAGTCTATAGTCTAGTCTATAGTCTAGTCTATAGTCTAGTCTATAGTCTAGTCTATAGTCTAGACTATAGACTAGACTATAGACTATAGACTATAGACTAGACTATGTAGTCCTTATAGCCTGTTTAGTAGTCTAGTAGTATATGGTCTAGTCTATAGTCTAGTCTATAGTCTAGTCTATAGTCTAGTCTATAGTCTAGTCTATAGTCTAGTCTATAGTCTAGTCTATAGTCTAGTCTATAGTCTAGTCTATAGTCTAGTCTATAGTCTAGTCTATAGTCTAGTCTATAGTCTAGTCTATAGTCTAGTCTATAGTCTAGTCTATAGTCTAGTCTATAGTCTAGTCTATAGTCTAGTCTAGTCTATAGTCTAGTCTAGTCTATAGTCTAGTCTAGTCTATAGTCTAGTCTAGTCTATAGTCTAGTCTAGTCTATAGTCTAGTCTAGTCTATAGTCTAGTCTAGTCTAGTCTATAGTCTAGTCTATAGTCTAGTCTATAGTCTAGTCTATAGTCTAGTCTACAGTCTAGTCTATAGTCTAGTCTATAGTCTAGTCTATAGTCTAGTCTATAGTCTAGTCTATAGTCTAGTCTATAGTCTAGTCTATAGTCTAGTCTATAGTCTAGTCTATAGTCTAGTCTATAGTCTAGTCTATAGTCTAGTCTATAGTCTAGTCTATAGTCTAGTCTATAATCTAGTCTATAGTCTAGTCTATAGTCTAGTCTATAGTCTAGTCTATAATCTAGTCTATAGTCTAGTCTATAGTCTAGTCTATAGTCTAGTCTATAGTCTAGTCTATAGCCTAGTCTATAGTCTAGTCTATAGTCTAGTCTATAGTCTAGTCTATAGTCTAGTCTATAGTCTAGTATATAGTCTAGTCTATAGTCTAGTCTATAGTCTAGTCTATAGTCTAGTCTATAGTCTAGCCTATAGTCTAGTCTATAGTCTAGTCTATAGTCTAGTCTATAGTCTAGTCTATAGTCTAGTCTATAGTCTAGTCTATAGTCTAGTCTATAGTCTAGTCTATAGTCTAGTCTATAGTCTAGTCTATAGTCTAGTCTATACTCCAGTCTATAGTCTAGTCTATAGTCTAGTCTATAGTCTAGTCTATAGTCTAGTCTATAGTCTAGTATATAGTCTAGTCTATAGTCTAGTCTATAGTCTAGTCTATAGTCTAGTCTATAGTCTAGTCTATAGTCTAGTCTATAGTCTAGTCTATAGTCTAGTCTATAGTCTAGTCTATGTCTAGTCTATAGTCTAGTCTATAGTCTAGTCTATAGTCTAGTCTATAGTCTAGATAGTCTAGTCTATATTCTAGTCTATAGTCTAGTCTATAGTCTAGTCTATAGTCTAGTCTATAGTCTAGTCTATAGTCTAGTCTATAGTCTAGTCTATAGTCTAGTCTAGTCTAGTCTATAGTCTAGTCTATAGTCTAGTCTATAGTCTAGTCTATAGTCTAGTCTATAGTCTATTCTATAGTCTAGTCTATAGTCTAGTCTATAGTCTAGTCTATAGTCTAGTCTATAGTCTAGTCTATAGTCTAGTCTATAGTCTAGTCTATAGTCTAGTCTATAGTCTAGTCTATAGTCTAGTCTATAGTCTAGTCTATAGTCTAGTCTATAGTCTAGTCTATAGTCTAGTCTATAGTCTAGTCTATAGTCTAGTCTATAGTCTAGTCTATAGTCTAGTCTATAGTCTAGTCTATAGTCTAGTCTATAGTCTAGTCTATAGTCTAGTCTATAGTCTAGTCTATAGTCTAGTCTATAGTCTAGTCTATAGTCTAGTCTATAGTCTAGTCTATAGTCTAGTCTATAGTCTAGTCTATAGTCTAGTCTATAGTCTAGTCTATAGTCTTCTATAGTCTAGTCTATAGTCATATTCTTAAGTCTCTAGTCTAGTATAGTCTAGTCTATAGTCTAGTCTATAGTCTAGTCTATAGTCTAGTCTATAGTCAAGTCTATAGTCTAGTCTATAGTCTAGCTATAGTCTAGTCTATAGTCTGTCTATAGTCTAGTCTATAGTCTAGTCTATAGTCTAGTCATAGTATAGTCTATAGTTGTCTATAGTCTAGTCTATAGTCTAGTCTATAGTCTGTCTATAGTCTAGTCTATAGTCTAGTCTATAGTCTAGTATTAGTCTGTCTATAGTCTAGTCTATAGTCTAGTCTATAGTCTAGTCTATAGTCTAGTCTATAGTCTAGTCTATAGTCTAGTCTATAGTCTAGTCTATAGTCTAGTCTATAGTCTAGTCTATAGTCTAGTCTATAGTCTAGTCTATAGTCTAGTCTATAGTCTAGTCTATAGTCTAGTCTATGTCTAGTCTAGTTAGTCTAGTAGAGTATATAGTCTATAGTCTAGTCTATAGTCTAGTCTATAGTCTAGTCTATAGTCTAGTCTATAGTCTAGTCTATAGTCTAGTCTATAGTCTAGTCTATAGTCTAGTCTATAGTCTAGTCTAGTCTAGTCTAGTCTATAGTCTAGTCTATAGTCTAGTCTAGTCTAGTCTATATAGTCTAGTCTATAGTCTAGTCTATAGTCTAGTCTATAGTCTAGTCTATAGTCTAGTCTATAGTCTAGTCTATAGTCTAGTCTATAGTCTAGTCTATAGTCTAGTCTATAGTCTAGTCTATAGTCTAGTCTATAGTCTAGTCTATAGTCTAGTCTATAGTCTAGTCTATAGTCTAGTCTATAGTCTAGTCTATAGTCTAGTCTATAGTCTAGTCTATAGTCTAGTCTATAGTCTAGTCTATAGTCTAGTCTATAGTCTAGTCTATAGTCTAGTCTATAGTCTAGTCTATAGTCTAGTCTATAGTCTAGTCTATAGTCTAGTCTATAGTCTAGTCTATAGTCTAGTCTATAGTCTAGTCTATAGTCTAGTCTATAGTCTAGTCTATAGTCTAGTCTATAGTCTAGTCTATAGTCTAGTCTATAGTCTAGTCTATAGTCTAGTCTATAGTCTAGTCTATAGTCTAGTCTATAGTCTAGTCTATAGTCTAGTCTATAGTCTAGTCTATAGTCTAGTCTATAGTCTAGTCTATAGTCTAGTCTATAGTCTAGTCTATAGTCTAGTCTATAGTCTAGTCTCTAGTCTAGTCTATAGTCTATTATATAGTCTTATTATGGTCTAGTATATGGTCTAGTCTATAGAGCACATGTTGATTGGGTTTTTGTGGTGCCATTAGCACTTCGTCAATCAAGGTTTTCGAAACGTGGCAAGGCACTAATAGCGGAACGGCTCCTAAATTTAGGCGACCTGATCTAAATCGGTTATAGAACATGTCATCAATGTACCCTGGACACATTGGAAGACTTACCCGAACGCATACTTCATGCACAATATGGCTGGAAATTGGATAGAAGAATATCATGGTAGGATATACCCGTATTTATAGTAGGTAAACAGTAGGTAGAACCACAAAGATCCTAAGAAGATAAAGGCGAAAAGCAAATTCGGGGTTAGTATGATGGTATATATTCTAAGTAGACAACTAGGAATACCGGCAAAACTATAGAAAATTGGACGATCGGATTCGGAAGTATGTAGATTATGTGAATGTCTGCAATACTTTAGTTGTCATTACTAGGTTTTCGTCGAATTATAGAACATGTTAAATAGTGAAACATTGAAGCATTTTTCATAGCCAGTCTTTTGTTGAAATTAGATCCAAATATCTTGGTAGCAATATAATTCAGGATAGAATATCCTTCACAAACATTCTTAGGTATTACGTCCAAGAAACTGATTTGCTGAACATCAGATGATAATACGTTCATAGATCATTTTATAAAATCACTCGTTTTAAAGCTGCACACATGCAAAAGTATAAACTTTAGCCATTAAGATTGTATAAAAAACATGTACAAGAACCTGCGAAAGTATTAAGTATGTGTTATTAGACCTAATATAAAAAAACAAGACGTCAATTACTTGTAATATCGATTTGACAGCATTTTCGTTATACTAACAATTTAGTATTCATTAAACATCTATCTTATTAACAATACTCAAAGGTCCTATTAAAGTACAATAATGTCCAACTTAACATTAAGGGGCTTACTATAAATGCTGACAATTTGCCACTTTAAGTCCAAAAAAGAAAGTCTCTGTCGAAGAAAAAAAAACAAGTTAGAGTGCTATATTCGGCTATGCCGAATCTTAAATACCCTCCACCAGCAAACTACTTTTTATTGAAACCCATCTAACTATCTAATTTTTAGATAACTTGCCAAAATTTTTGTCGAACTAATTTTGATTAGGACCAGAAAATGTATATTAATACGCCAGTTCGAAAGCATTTTAACAGAATGATGTATCTATACACAGAATATGGGAGTTGTGACCAATTATGGACTGATCATGAAACAATTTCATATAATGATTTATATGCAGAAAAAGATCAAGTCTAATTTTACTCCAATAGCTTAGGTGACTTTAGGAAGTGGACTTTATATAGGAGCTATGAGCAATTAAGGGCCTATCCGGAAAAATTTCGCAGAGTGATTCATATGTGCACAAATCATATTTTATCAAGATATCTTTATTTGATAATTAAATATGTGCGTTAAAGGGATTTTTTTAAGTGGACCTATTACCAAATATGGACCGATCCAGAAAAAATTTTGTACAATGTTTTATATGCCTATCCGCAAAAAATTTCGTAGAGTGATTTATGTAAAGACAAAACATATTTGTGTCGAATTTTCTCAAATTAACTTTATTTGACAATGAAATATGTGAGTTTAAGTGACTCTCAGAAGTGGACCTTATATAGAAGCTATGGCCAATAATGGACCGATCCGAGAAAAAAGTGGTAGAATGATTCATATGTACACAAAACTTATTCAAGTCGAATTTTACCCCTATAGCTTTAGAATTCAATGAAATATATGCGTGTAAGTGATTTTCGGAAGTGGACCTTATATGGGAACTATGATCAATTATGGGCCCATTCGGGAAACATTTCGCAGAGTGATTCATATTTGGACAAAACATGTTTGTGTCGAATTTTATCAAGATAGCTTTATTTGATAATGAAATATGTGCTTTTAAGTGATTATCGTAAGTGGACCTTATATGGGAGTTATGACCAATAATGGACCGATCCGAGAAAAAAGTGGTAGAATGATTCATATGTACACAAAACATATTCAAATCGAATTTTATCCCAATAGCTTTAGAATTCAATGAAATATATGCGTTTAAGTGATTTTCGGAAGTGGACCTTATACGGGAGCTATGACCAATTATAGGGCTATCCGGAAAAAATTTCGTAGAGTTATTCATGTTTAGGCAAAACATATTTGTGTCGAATTTTGTCAAGATAGCTTTACTTGACATTGAAATATGTGCTTTTAAGTGATTTTCGGAAGAGGGCCTTATATGGGAGCTATGACCAATAAGGGACCGATCCGTAAAAAAAAATTGTGAAATGATTTGAGTGCACACAAAACATATTTCTGTCTAATTTTATCCCGATAGCTTTAGAATTCAATGAAATATATGCGTTTAAGTGATTTTCGGAAGTGGACCTTATATGGGAGCTATGACCAATTATGGGCCTATCCGGAAAAAAATTCGTAGAATGATTCATGTTTAGGTAAAACATATTTGTGTCGAATTTTATCAATATAGCTTTACTTGGCATTGAAATATGTGCTTTTAAGTGATTTTCGGAAGTGGGCCTTATATGGGATCTATGACCAATTATGGACCGATCCGTTAAAAATTTTGTAGAATAATTTGCATGTATACAAAACAGATTTGTGTCGAATTTTATCCCGATAGCTTTATAATTCAATGAAATATATGCGTTTAAGTGATTTTCGGAAGTGGACCTTATATGGGAGCTCTGACCAATTATGGGCCTATCCGGAAAAAATTTCGTAGAGTGATTTATATTTCGACTAGACATATTTGTATCGAATTTCATCAAAATAGCTTTAGTTGGCAATGAAATATGAGCTTTTAAATGATTTTCGGAAGTGGGCTTTATATGGGAGCTATGACCAATAATGGACCGATCCGTAAAAAATTCGGTAGAATGATTTGTATGTATACAAAACATATCCAACTCGAATTTTATCACAATAGCTTTATTCATCAATGAAATATGTGCGTTTATGTGATTTTCGGAAGTGGACCTTATATGGGAGCTAAGACCAATTGTGGACAGTCTGAGATCTACGTCGACAGTATGATTTCTGTTCATATTATATTTACATGTACAAAATTTCGTGTTGATACCGATATATTTGAGGGAGTTATTAACGATAAACTAATTTCCGGGAATATATACCTTTGTATGGGGGCTATGGGAAATATTGGATCGATTGTAAAAATTTTGAACATAATTGATCACTGCCCTGAAAAAATAATGTGTGACAAAATTCATCGAAATATCTTTGGTAGTTTCTGAGAAAACTGTAAAAGAATTATGAAAAAACGTAATTTTTTTCGAGGTAGTCTGAAATTTGTACACATAACTTTTTACGTTGTGAACCGATTTTGCTGATTTTCAATACCAAACTGCTTAGGATAATAATAAATATTTTGGGTGAATTTTGTTGACTTCCTTTACTTAGTTTTAACGTGAGCGTGTTTTACACAGACAGACAGACAGACAGACAGACAGACAGACGGACAGACGGACATAGCTAAATCGACTCAGAATTTGATAAGGACCCAGAATATATATACTTTGTTGGGTCTTAGATGAATATTTCTTGGTGTTACACACGGAACGACAAACTTATATATACCCTCTATCACCACTGATGGTGGTGGAGGGTATAAAAACAGTTAAACTTAATTTTACAGGTATTAACTAAATAAAAAGTCAAATACATTTCTAAATGGCCTCACATAAAGTTAACGTCTATAGAAAAAAACCCATACACATGAGCCTTTATTCTGGTCATAACGACGACTACACACATATACAACTACGTACGTTTATAAGCCGTTTAAAAAAGGCCATAAATTATAGTACAAATGTACCCCAATCCCTTTTGTTATTTAGGTAATAAATCTCTTTGGTTAACGTGTGCTTAGAATGGTCAGTATTTTGAGCTGTTTTTTTGCTCCAAATTTTCATTTCGTTCTTTATTTCCAGCAGCCATAACAAAAATTTTCCAAAGGACATCCTGAAGTCCATTGTCATTTTTACGTTGTTTTTGAAGCGTTTTCATTTATTTCTTTACGTTTGTTTTGTTACTCCAAAAAATAAACCAACGAATAGAAAAACACCCGAATCTAACCAATAAATTGTAATTTTTGTGTGTATTTCAGTCATGAGCATGTATAGCAGGAAAGAAACCAACAGCAGCAAGTTTTTTGTTTTTGTTTTTCGATGGCATCAATTGGATTTGGAAGCTCAATCATCAGTGTTAAATTTATTACTTGTTACGATTGAAGTTTATTGGTTTTGTTTGTTTCTTTATTTGTTTTACCCATACCGACTCATACTCGTTAATGTTTAGGACTAAAACGGATCAATTGATGTAGATGCCAATTGATTGAGTTACGTTTGTTTGCTTGGTCATAGTTTCAGGTGTGACAATAACCGTAAAAGACTTTGTTAATGTGTGCTCATAAATTTTGTATAAGAGTTTAAGTGGTTGGGTTCCATAAAAATTTTTCAAGATTTATATTTATTTTCAAATAATGTAGATAATGTCTTTATCGATGCAGTAGAGTTAAAAGAAATGTGTCATAAATAATGTAAAATCATTAAGTATGATATTTAAAAGTTGGGGTTCTTAGAAAATGTTAGATTTTCATAACGGTATAACTTTTTTATCAGTAGTAATTAAGTGTAAATTTTGAAGAGAGATACAATTTTTATAACCTGCAGCACTATTGAGTAGATGGTAGTCCATCCGTTTGCCTGACTTCGCAAATCTTGTAGTCCCAATTTGTAAGATATTTTTTTTCTTGGACCAGCACTCAGGGGATGACCCCTACTCATGCAGTGCATTGTGCTGGAACTAGGAAATAAGTTGTGGGAGGGAATGTAGAGGGAGTTGTGTTTGTGGACATTTGTTCCACATACGAACAGTACGGCTGACAAATTAATTTTTCCTGTAATGTGTTGTGCGGTCTACTGGCCAATCGACCACAAATGGGTGTGTTCTTGATGACAGTCGGGTGCTGCGTAAAAATATACGGGTATCGGGAACAAGTTCCCCAAATTTCAGAGGAACACATTCCATTATAGTATCGATAGAACAGTGAAATACATACCACGTTGCGATGGTACTCCAGTGAATCAATAGAGTTGGACACACTACTATCACCGATAAGTACCTTCGCGGTCTCTTGTACGCGGTCGAGTAGCTCCAAAATAGACTTCGAAGCTCCGGTCCGTACACGGTAGTTGTATTCTATTTTCGGTCGGATATAAGTGGTGTAAATAGTAAGAAGATCAGATGGAGTCAAGTATGTCTTACACCGTTTCAATAAACCGAGACACTTGAATGCTTATTTCGACAGTTGGAAAATGTGTTTAGTCCATCGGACATTGCACTGTATTTGCATGACCAGAACATCAAGAGTTTCTTATTCCTAATATTAACACCACCCATAAATATAGATGAACCAACATTATCTGCCATACGTTTATGTGTTAAAAAAACAGCATTGAGTGTTGTGGGCGTTAAAATCGACTCTATTAACACGACCCCACTCAGAGATTTTTATCATTTCATATGCTTGGCCTATAATTGAATGAATAAGAATGGCAGATATTACTGACATCAGCAAAAGAGCAGATAGAGTTGGAAGTTCGACATAGAAGGTCATTTATGAAGATAAGAAATAAGGTAGGAGAAAGGACGGAGCCTTGCGGTACCCCTGAATTAATCTCGAACTCGTTTGAGGACATCCCATCTATAACAACTCGTATAGTGCAATCTCTGAGAAAGTTCGAAATAAATCGAGTGAAGTTATTACCGACACCAAATGCAATAAGTTTTGAAATAAGTCCACCATGCCACACTCTTGATATGGTAGTATCCCTTCACGTATATGGACTTCTATAAAGAAATCCGAAGTGCAAATAGTGTGCCCTGACTTTGAACTTGACCCAGAGACCGCTTAATTCGGTGTCATACGTGCCTGGTGGTTGCTGGCATTGGTACTCAACTTCATTGCGGATGTTTACAACTATTGATTTACATTGAACGCAGGTCTCTATGGTGTACATTGTGGGGCATTATCTAGTCTCTCTTACTTAAAATTTATAAAAAGTCACCAACATTTAATATTTATGTAAACATCATTCTGTCTTTGGGAAATTTCAAGTCGCAGAAGAAAAATCTTTTGCTAATAAACATTAGACGCACATTTTGTTTGTCATTGATTTAATTGTTTTAATGATGATGTTGCTTCTAAAGCCATTGCGTCTTTTTCTCAAATTACACTTGCAACATCTACTAAATAAAGATTATTTATAATGATTATGTAAAATTTTTGTTTTGTAACAAATAACTAGAAAACAAGACAAAAACAATAATAAAAAATTATGTTTAACCATAAAACAATTGAAATTTATTTTTGTGGGCAAAAATAAAAATAACATTTGCAAGATGAATACATAAAGTGTTGGTTGGAATATTTGCATAAGTCGGAGTTAATATAATGTCAAACAGCTTGTTATTATCTTTATTTCGGTGATAATTTTCAGGATTTTATTTGTCCTATATGTAAGTGGTTAAATCCCGGACCTTACGTCTTCAATAATCATCCCCTTTGTCAAGCAGAACATTAGAGCAACACAAGCTTCCAGGCAGAAGTCCGAGCAGTATCGGAATGTGTAAATTGGATTAGAATAAATGTGGCGCCCACAGCTCTTAATATATTTACCGACAGCCAGAAGGCAATTAGGGCGATATCAGGTGATAGAATTAAATCTAAGAACGAGAAAGCTTTAACTGAATACTCTCCCAGAGGTCAGGTTTACATAATATAGTGGGGTACCTGGCCACTCGGAAGTAGTCGTCAACGAAAGGACGAATGTAATAGCTTTGAAGGGAAGGGAGCTCGAGGCAGTTAATCTGATAAACGAAAAACCATTCGACGCAACAAAATCCGAATTAAAAATATAATCCCAAATGTTGGGTAGAACTACAAAGATCCTATGGGGTGATCCTGATGAGAGCAAGACGAGAAATCTCCTCAAAATGAGCAAGTCTGAGGTTAGTATGATGGTACGTATTCTGAGTGGACACACAGGATTACGAGCACATCTATACAAAATTGGACGCGCGAACTTCGAGCGAGGATATCGATAATCGATTGCAGAAGCCTAGCATCAGTTTTCATAATCAGAACTTTTCAAAACCTTTCAGAGAATGTTTGAGAGCATTTTTGCCTACGACTTAATTTAGTATCGATCCACACATTCTATCACTTTGCTCTGGTTTCTTTGATTATTCTCATTTATTGAGAATTTCGAGGTTAGTTTGTTGTTTGTATTCCTTTAGTGGGCATATAGTTTCCGAGATACATAAACAGTATACATATATTATATTAATAAATTCTGCAATGTTCTATTTTATGATCTGTCCTATTTATTTTAGCTTTGTATGTCATTAAAAAGTTATGGAAAGATATTCTTTAACATCACTCACTATATATTCATTTCAGTAAACGTCCTTTTCTATAAAATACAATTTTCAAAACTCTTCAACTTTTCCCTTAACAAAATTATAAATAAATCCTTTCTGCCAGCTATTTGTAATCAAAATGTTTTACCTCAATTAAATTACAAAAACAGAGATAATTTGTAAATATTCAAAAAATCCTTAGAAATTTGTACAAAAAAACTAAAATAAAATCAAACTAAATTAAGTAGTTTGTTTTAAAAACACAAGAAGCAAAAAAAGTTAGAAAATCAAGATTTTATTCAGTTTTTACCCCAAAAAAATGAAAAGAAAAAAGTTTATTTTACACTTTGTTGATTTTCACTCAAACTTTTAATCTAGATAAAAATTAAAAAAAAAGAAGAAAAAGTCATACTAAAACATTTAGAGGTACAATGGTTTTACATACAAAAAACCAACTTCTAATAAATGATGGTGCCTGCCGAGTGTGTGAGTGATTTTGTTGTCTGTTTTTATTTAGAAATGAGATTGTACATCCTTCTCGTACACGGATGAAACCGAAAATTTGATTCTTTTAGCTTAGATTTTTATGTTTCTGACATGTGTCACTCTTGTTGCCCGTCAAAACGTACATACGTACGAGTAAAACAGCAAAGATTTTCCTAGATTTTCCTCTCATACACACTACAACGCTTAGCTGTCATTGTGTGGTCTATGGTTTTATCTCAGGATTTTTATTTTACACATCCAAACCTTCATTCATAGATGTGAATTATAAAAACCTACATGCGGGATAGTTGTTTCTTTTTTTCCCCCATTTTTGTTGTTATTGCTGTTTTATTCATTGTTAGAAGACTGACCATCAATGCCAACCCAGAGAATATACAAAATTCATATTCAACATCTGAAAAAAAAAGAAACGAGAAAATGTTGCAAAATTTGCATTTTCTAAATAATGTCTAGAGTACTTTAATAAAATTTCGTTTTTAGTTTTTTTTTCAGTTACAAAGCAACAAATAATAACAACTACTAACATGTAAAAGAACAACAATATTTGTAAAACTAGTGAGTATTTGTTGTATCCATGTACATTTTTGTATTATTTTCTAACAAACATGTTAAATGCCTTAGTGACGTTCTTTCTGACGGATTTTTTAGTAGGATATGGATAGATTTAATCCAAGTCATGGTAACTTTATTTATCAGTTATAAACAGTGAGTGGTGTTTGCAAGCTTTTGAGTTTTAATGGAGCTGTTTTTTAAATATTATAATTACTTCTCTACAGTCAATTTAAAAGGGAATATATAAATATCTCTACTTACTTCGAATTTAATGAAGATCCAAATGTATTACCAGATGTAAACTACCTTTGGATATGTGTAATCTGGGGTCTAATTTCGATGAATCTACATTACTATAAAGAGATTAGATCCTTAATGGATTAGAGTTTTAAATATACTTATTTAGGCATAACTAACTGAGGATAATCCGATAGAGCTAACGATCCGGTGAGGCTAACGATCCGATGAGATACATTTTCTATGACTCGACGGTTGATTTTATATATATGGGGTAATTTGAAGTATTGCGATTGCCTGAAAATGCTTCCTCCTTTATTTGTGACACATCTTTCAGACAATCCATATTATGAGATAGCCTTGTACTAAGGTATTTGAATATGCCCACTTGTAAAGCAAATTTCTGACTGGAAAACCGAACAATCATTGTGGAAGCTAATGGAGACCCAGCTTATCCAAGAAAATAATCGTAACAGTTTTTTAATCACCAGTGTAGATTGAGATCGCAGGGTTTGTATCCTTGTTAGTGTACTTATTCGGAAGATTCTATTACAGTTTGGTGTATTTAGAATATAATCTGTCTACTTTCCCATAATCGATATAGTGTGGGATGTCCTTATATTGCGATGAACTTCTGAAAATAAGCGAATGTGTTTTGGTTTCTATCGCTTGCCACCAGACAAATGCACCATAGCATAGACGAGTTGAAGTAGTTTTTTGTGATGAGACTTATACGGGGACAAGTGGTCCGATAAATTTGAAACTGTGCTATTGAGAGCCTTACGTGACTTCTGTGATTTATTGCCTCAGAAAGAAGTCATTGAGCTGGGCTCAACCGAAATGCCTCAATGTTAACGTGGCGAAGATGGAAATCTATCTTTTTACAAGAAAGACAAAAATTTCTGAGTATACTGAACCCTGTTCCCTGGGCAAGAAAAGTGTAATATCAAACTACTAAAGAATATATGCTACTTGGGTATAAGTGGTGCCATGAGTACTACGTCTACTTTGCTGGATATTCCACCCAGCCGAACGGCTCATAACTTTAGGCGAACTGGCGGTTATAGGTCACGTCATCAATGTATACTGGATACATTGGAAGGCTATACACAATCATCGGACTTGTCCGATTGCATACTAGACATAGAATATGGCGGAAACTTTTAAACACTGATTCCAGATTGAATATCTTGGTAAAGCGGAACATTAGTACAGCGGAACAATCCTACGGACCCGTAGGAAACTGTTGCTACACGGATGGCTCTAAATTGGGGAAAAAAGTGGGCCCAGGGCTCTATATTGAAGACCCATAAAAATACCTCCATTTACGTAATCACAACACAACACACACAATCACAAAGCTTCCAGGCAGAAGTACGAGCAATAATGGAATGCGTTTCGAATTGGATTCGAATAAATATAGCTTTTACTGAATACTCTCCCTGAGGTAAGAATTACATCATATGGGTACCAGGCCACTCGGAAGCAGTCGTTAACGAAAGGGCAAATGTATTAGCTTTAAAGAGAAGGGAGCTCGAGGTAGTTAACCTGACGAACACAAAACCATTCGACGCAACGAAGGCTGAATTAAAAATATGGGTGAGAGAACACCAGAAAGCCTCTTGGAGTAATGAAGCGGTGGGTATAATCACAAAGATCATATAGGGTGAGTATGATGGTACGTTTTCTGTGTGGACACACAGGATTACGAGCAAAGCTATACAAAATTGGACGTGCGGAGTCAGACGAATTTAGAGCATGTGGAGATGACAGTGATACTCTGGAGCACTTTCTTTGCCACTGTCAGGCATTCGTCGAAGTTAGATCCAAATATCTTGGGAGTGATACTATTCCGGATATAACATTCTTCACGAACTCTGATTGGAAAACTATTAGGATTAACGCACTAGTATTTCTTTGCCAACAAAAAATTTTCTTTCATGAAAAGTAGCACATAACAGGCCCGATAATGTCCTAGGTGTATTTCTTCTGATTTAATTTAATATACATCGTCCTATCAATCTAAACTAAGGTCGGTTGTTGTAATGGAATGTGTGATATCACTGGAATAATTATGGAAAAACATGACTTTGTTTTGAATAACTGAAAATTAAGTCTGAAAAATAGAAGTGCTTGTCGCGTAGTTATCATTCCTGAACCCTTCTTTGGTATTTCTTAGTGATATGGCAAAGCAAATAGTTATTCTGGATGGAATCGGAAATTGTTTGCCACTGGGAAGCCATACCAGGGCTTAGACGGACAATGCGTTATAGAAGAGAAAATTCCAAATGCTGCTATAGCTCACTAAAGGCGATCTTAGAGTAATGACAGGATTATTTACTGGGCATAGAGGTCTAATATACCATAAATTCACCTTAAAGAATGGTATGGTGAATCTATGCAGGTTTTGTTTTCTACAAGAGAAAATCTCTAGAAATAAACTTTGTAATTGCCCATCTTAAGAATCACACAAAGCTCTTTCTTTATTGCTCTCACTAATTAAGCGAGATAGCTTCATGTATGAACTTTACCTATTATGGTGAACCAAGGGCATGAACAAAAGATACATAATCGGCTCACGTTGCTATTAAGCCCACTCATCTAGAAAATAGCTGACTACATTTCGAGTATAAAATGGATGCGTGCGCATTGGCTTTCTTTGATACTGCGAAAGATTACAGCTTTTGTAGTTCCTTGAACTCTGGTGAATTTTGATGGATAAATTGATGTAAAATTATCATCAGATTGGGACTGAACATCACGCAGTTGCCTTTTTGGAGTGAATGTGGGAATTGCGGCTTCCATTACTCAAGAAATTTTTAATGTTTTGTGTTCAAATATGCAGAAAAAATTTTATGCTCTTACCGATTTGTGATGCTTACAGCATTTTCCTTTTCCGAATGTCTGACATCACTTCTGTTGATAGCACCAGAAAGGAATATGTATGTATGTATTTGACGGTGAAGGTGTTGCACACGGAATGGCAAACTTCTTATATTTCATAACTATTTTGTTGTAGGTATACAAATACCAAAGGGACCATAACATTTTTCCATTTTTAGAAAATTGGAGCACTCAAATGCTAAACTTAATCCTTCAGATTTTATGGATTATACATAAGTGTTTAAAGGAGGCACTTTTCCTACCATATAAAAATCAGACACAAATTTTCAGTGTTATTTGATTTAATCACTCGTAAATCCAACCTAATTTAAAACTCTCATTTATTTTGTAATTTAATACAAAATCAATACACCACACAAATGTCCCAAATCCCCCAAAAAATTGTTCTGAAACATATTTACTCCTAAACGTTAATTTAACATTGTACCGTGTTGCAGCAAAAAAAAAGTAAAATGAACACGTGATATTTAATCACTGTCATGTCAGTGTCACTTTGCTAACGAATCAAAATTATCGTAGGGGTGTGTGGCGGCTAGCAGTCATCATGAAATCGATATTGTAGTTGACAGATTCGTTTATGGGTTTTTTTTTCGCTATTTCTCTCCCTCTTCTGGGCCATTTTTTTATATCGATAAAAAGGTAATTATGAACGTACAACCATTAAATTTAGCTTGTTTACTTGCTACTCCTGCTTCTGCTCCTTCTTTTAAGGGAGTAAGTATGTATGTTTGTGTAGAATCATTTAGTTTCCTGTATGTATTTAGGTAAAAAGTTAAATGTTTGTTTTTGTTTGATAAACGAAGAAATCTGCACTTGACTTCCACCTACAAAAATTCGAAAATTATGAACAACAATCACTGCAACAAAATACTTTTGTCAATACAATAAATAGTTGTTGTTGTCGTCGTTGTTGCTTGTGGTTTTTATCGTTAAAGGTTAAAAATGTTATTATAAGGTTTGGAGGAGGACAAAAGCTCTATGGCTGTCTGTTTAAATGTGAGTTTGCTTATGCGTTTGGTATGATGACATGTTTACTGATTTCGTTTTAAAAGATGACTTGGAACATTTAAAAAGGACTATGATGTTTTGTTGTTTGTAGAATATCGAGACAATTTACCAACAACAGCGACTTTGACACAACGACAACAAAAATGATTGATGACACATTATTGACATTATGAACACAAATCAATACATGCATGTCTGCATGTTTCTTCAGACATTCATATATGGTGGCATGTAGCAGAGATTTAAGAGACTTGTGTCCTTGAATATTAGTCTTATTTATGTAATGCAAAGGTTTATAAAATATTGGTGGTCAAATGCTGACAGCACATTAATGATAGTAAGCTGACTTTCTGTAAGACCACTGTAAATGTTATAATTTCCTAGTATATAATTCATATGAGTATATAATTCATATGAGATATACCACGCCTCCTACATTTGGCACTTCCATGTCCTAAATAAATATGAATTTTGGTATTTAATTTATATGAGAGATGTCACGAGATGTTGGCCGTGCAAATTTTGACTATAGCTGTAATAGTTCCACAGATATTAAAATTTTAGTATTTTATTAACATGAGAGATGTCACGCCCACTGATTATAGACCGCCCACTTCCCTTAAAGATTTATATTGATACCTAAGTTGCTAGTGTGGCTTCCGTAACGTTAGTGGTTAGTGTTCTAGTCCGGTAGACCGGAGGTGGTGGGTTCGATTTCCACCGGACGCACTGGTAAAGGAGCGCACAAAAGGCCCAATTACTAACTAACTAACTAAGTAACTAACTAACTAACTAACTAACTAACTAACTAACTAACTAACTAACTAACTAACTAACTAACTAACTAACTAACTAACTAACTAACTAACTAACTAACTAACTAACTAACTAACTAACTAACTAACTAACTAACTAACTAACTAACTAACTACTAACTAACTAACTAACTAACTAACTAACTAACTAACTAACTAACTAACTAACTAACTAACTAACTAACTAACTAACTAACTAACTAACTAACTAACTAACTAACTAACTAACTAACTAACTAACTAACTAACTAACTAACTAACTAACTAACTAACTAACTAACTAACTAACTAACTAACTAACTAACTAACTACTAACTAACTAACTAACTAACTAACTAACTAACTAACTAACTAACTACTAACTAACTAACTAACTAACTAACTAACTAACTAACTAACTAACTAACTAACTAACTAACTAACTAACTAACTAACTAACTAACTAACTAACTAACTAACTAACTAACTAACTAACTAACTAACTAACTAACTAACTAACTACTAACTAACTAACTAACTAACTAACTAACTAACTAACTAACTACTAACTAACTAACTAACTAACTAACTAACTAACTAACTAACTAACTAACTAACTAACTAACTAACTAACTAACTAACTACTAACTAACTAACTAACTAACTAACTAACTAACTAACTAACTAACTAACTAACTAACTAACTAACTAACTAACTAACTAACTAACTAACTAACTACTAACTACTAACTAACTAACTAACTAACTAACTTAACTAACTAACTAACTAACTAACTAACTAACTACTAACTAACTAACTACTAACTAACTAACTAACTAACTAACTAACTAACTAACTAACTAACTAACTAACTAACTAACTAACTAACTAACTAACTAACTAACTAACTAACTAACTAACTAACTAACTAACTAAATAACTAACTGACTGACTGACCTCTTAGTTCCTTCCAGACTGTAGTAAGATCCTGTGAAAATTTCTGGAAAATGGATCCACCCGTTTAGTTGTTTATAGACATAAACACATTTCAAAATAATTGTGTCAGAGAAACTGATCTGGTACATACGGGCGGGTATGTTATGGGGTAGGGGAAGGTTTGGTCTACAACACAGTGTAGTTTGTTCTCTTTTGTTCCCTAGAAGCTACCGTCTATTAAGGAGTAGATTTTTGAGAAATTTGGCCTTTTTTTACAAAAGACTTATTTCAAATAATAGTTTGCAAATTTGATAATTTTACAAAATTTATTTCACTTTACAATCTGAAGAATATTTGTTTAAAATTTTTGAAAATAATTTTTAATATTTAAAATTTTTTAAATTTTGGCTTAAATTATCTTTGAAAAAATGTTCTTTAAATCATGCTGAAACTTAACGAACTCATACTTTTCCATAAACGACTTTATAAATACTATTACAACCAAAATAAGCTTCGCATAATTTAAAAAGGAAGTAATTTGATTTTGTGATTTTATGTTTATTTTTTCTTATGTACTTTTTTAAATTCATCAGAAACTTACATGTCACAGTTTGATAAGTGAGTGGGCGTTTAGTATGGAAAAAAAAAAATAATAAAAAAGATAAGGCGGTTTCTTAAGGTGAAAGTGATAAATTGTTTTACGAAAAAAAACTTTTGTTTACTTGTTTGTGTCTCTTTTAAATTTTAACTTAAAACTTTTTCCTTTAAATTGATTGTATTTAAATTCTTTACAGCAGTTATTATTGTTTTTATTGATTTTTGTTGTCGTTTGTTTGTTAAGAGCTTTCTGTTTTAAAACGATGACCCTGTCATAAAGGAAATTGTACAGTTGAGTAAACGCATAAATTCTGGTAAATGTATTTTTTTTTTTTCTTTGCTTGATTTCCTTACAAAAGTGTATAAATTTAATACACACGTTCAAATATTTTCTATTCTTGTTCGCTGGTTATTTTATGTATTTTTTTTTTCACATACAATATTTTTTGGCATCTTCTACACATGACCATAAAGAAAACTCAATTTCCTTTTAACCCATCAATGGTTTATGATTGCTTTCATTTCTTTACATTTTTTTGTGATATTTCCATAGCTTGATTTTACGGTGTTCAGTTTTTCTTCTGATTTTTTCATTTCACCCTTTTTTATTGCGTTTTTTTTCTATTTTGTAGGCTATTGCAGATTTCCTTGAGTTTTTCCCCTGATATTCTCTTGAATTACAATCATTGAAGTTATATGAAATATGTGGCCACACATAATCACAGTGTCAGTTTATAAATACATGTAAGTATGTTGAGAAGGTTTTCCAACAAAATCTAAAATATCCAAATCATATTTCCTTCATTGACCACAATGAAACGTAAAATACATATCTACCGTTACATGTCCTTTTTATGTGTGTTAAAATAAGTAATTCACGTGTTTGTCTACTTGGTTAAAGGGGTTTTTAGTGTTCGCCGGACATGTAATCGAATATTTGATATGTATTCGGATTGATTTATTTAGAGATTTGTTGATTGATAAGAACAAGAATTTTATTATCTTCCAATCGAAATATTCGATAAGTTATTTTTATATTGGAAATTTTTCAGGACTCCACCTATTTGATTAAATAATCTCTTAACACTTTAAGTAAATATGTATGAATCATTTGAGGTTTTCATATCTCTTCACTTAGAACGTAAAATTTGTTCTATTCAGACCATTCTTACGTTGACAACGTGAAGAATAACAAGTTAGAGTGCTATATTCGGCTGAGCCGAATCTTAAATACCCTCCACCAGCTACTTTTATATTAATACTTTTCTAATTGATCAAATATTTGTAGAAATAAGTTTTCTCATATCTTAAATAGAAAAATCCCTAGATTCAAACAGCTCAAATCTATTACAATTCCAAGATTTATTGAACATTACCAACGCTTGGCGATTTTTATTAATTTGCATGTATGCATGTGTGTGAAAGATTTAAGGATTTTCAAAATACATATATATAATTTTGTTCTACACAAATTGATAATGCAACTAGTTAAATACGGTTTTAGGGGCAGGACCTAGTATGGGAGATATAACCAATTATAGACCGATCGTAAAAAATTCTTTAAGCAAAACTTCTGGACATGAAAGCTATATTTCAGTAAAATTCTGTATCTATATCGTAATTTTGTAATAAGTAATGTGTGTTATGAACCGATCGTGGCCTCCGGTAGGTTAGTGGTTAGTGTTCTAGTCTGGTAGACCGGAGGTGGTGGGTTCGATTCCCACCTGAGGCACTGGTTAAGGAGCGCACAACAGGCCCGATAGAGGCCTAGGTGTATGTCTTCGGATTTGATGTACATATGTACATCCTCCTTTCAAACTAACTAACTAACTATGAACCGATCGTGCAAAAATCTTGAAATAGAATTTTTGTATCAATAGCTTTATTTGGTAATGACTAATGTGCATTTAAGAGATTTTCGAATGAGGACCTTGTATAGGAGCTATGACCAATTGTGTATATAAAAACAAAATTTCAAAATTCTGTATCTATATCATTATTTGGTAATGAATATGGTACAATTAAGTAATTTTCTGGAGGGGGCCTAGTATGATAGCTATGACCAAGTATGGACCGACCGTAAATCAATTTTATAGTGTAATTTATGTATATAAGAGCAATATTTGTGCTAAATGTATGGATATCAATATTTTGTAATGAGTTATGTGCCTTTATGTGATTTTCGGGAGGGAACCTTGCATGGGAGCTATGACCAAGGATGGACCGATAGGAAAAAAATTTTACAGTAATATTTCTGTGCATATGAGCAATACTTGTACCAAATTTTATATAGATATCCTAATTTAGTAATGAGTTATGCGCGTTTAAGTGATTTTCGGGAAGGGACCTTGTATGGGAGCTATGACCAATTATGGACCGATCGGAAAAAAATTTCACAGTAATATTTCTGTATGTGAGAGTAATACATGTACCAAATTTTATATGGATATCTTAATTTTGTAATAAGTTATGCGCGTTTAAGTGATTTTAGGGATGGGACCTTGTATGGGAGCTATGACCAATAATGGACCGATCGGAAAAAAATTTCACAATAATATTTCTGTGCACATGAGTAATACATGTACCAAATTTTATATGGATGTCTTATGTTAGTAATGAGTTATGCGTGTTTAAGTGATTTTCGGGAGGGGACCTTGTATGGGAGCTATGACCAATTATGGACCGATGGAAAAAAAATTTCACAGTAATACTTCTGTATGTAAGGGCAATACTTGTACCAAAATTTATATAGATAACTTGATTTAGAAATGAATTATTTGCGTTTAAGTTATTTTCGGGAGGGGACCTTGTATGGGGGCTATGTCCAATTATGGACCGATCCAGAAAATTTGTTCTCTGAATGAATTCTATTGACATAAGATTTTAATTTGTAAAATTTTGTAAAGATTTCGACATTGTGACGGAAGTTATTAACAAAAATCCCATTTTCCGGGAATATGTACTTTTGTATGGGAGGTATATGAAATTGTGGACCGATTCTGGCAATTTTCAGCAGGAGTCAAGCTCTTGTGTGGAAACGAATGTATGCTGATTTTCATGGAATTATCTTTCATAGTTTTCGAGAAAATTACATCAAAATGTGTAAAAAATGCTTATTTTTTTCGAGGTTGTTTCAAATTTTGATTCATAACTTTTCCCGGTGCAAACCGATTTTGCTCATTTTCAATACCAAACTGTCTAGGACAATAATAAATATTTTGGGTGAATTTCGTTAATTTTTATTGCTTCGTGTTAACGTGAGAATGTTTTATACAGACAGACAGACAGACGGACGGACGGACAGACGGACATAGCTAAATCGACTCAGAATTTCATAAGGTCCAAGAATATATATACTTTGTTGGGTCTCAGATGAATATTTCTTGGTGTTACACACGGAATGACAAAGTTATATATACCCTCTATCACCACTGATGGTGGTGGAGGGTATAAAAATGATTCATTGATCTTTTAGGCTAGTAGGGGATTTTGAACCATCAGCATTCTATGTGCTGATTAGGTTTAGGTATAGGAAAGAAGGGTAGCCACTCAAACAAATTTAAGTGGCTCACGGGGGTCCGTGATTTCGGTCCCGTTCTATAAAATAACTACTATTCACTACTTAAAGAGTTAGATTCTTTAGATTTATCCCGGATATATCCTCCATACAAGATAGAACAGAAGATCCAAAATAGAATTCCCTATTGCCATTAAATGTCGTTATTACCGATAGCAGCGTTCTGATTAGCTCCCTGCGAAAGCTTAACAATAAGCTGGACTTATGGGCATCATATAGAGGCCAGGTTGACCTCGAAGTTAGACAGGTGGTTTCACTAAACCATCCGATCTGAGTCATTTCATACAGTTCATTTTCAACAAGTTACTTACAGTTAGTAAGGGAAATACCAGTGAAGACGTCGATTTCATTCTCCCCTCTCATCGCATCGTTCCTGGCAAGTTTGTCAGTAATACAGTTTCCCAGGCAATTACTACGTACAGGGAGCCATATTAGCGTTATCCTAGAATGTCTCGCTATCTTATTAAGAGGTAACCGGTATTCTTCGGTTAACCTAGATGTCGTAAAGACAAGCGCGAGGTTTTTGATTGTAGCTTTGCTGTCCGTATATATGCGTATATCCCCTGATATTCGATAATACTTCAGCCAATTTACCGCCCGTTTTATTGCAGATAACTATGCCTGTAGAATACTACAATAGTTAGGTAGCCTGAAGGAAGATTTGGTTCCAAATCTTTCAATGTAGAAGCCACCACCCACCCTACCGCTCCTTTCGGAACCATCTATGTAAGCAAACGTTACGGGTCCCAGATATTGAGTTCCTCTAGGGATACAGAATGGAATAGCGTTTATCGAAGTCAGGTTTCCTAACGCAATAGTCAACATTTAAATGCAATGATTCGAAATGGTTTATTATTCCAGAATGCCCAATATTCCTAGCACCAGACCAAGATGCACATGCGTTAAGTCTGATTGCGGAATTGAGGGCTTATTAAATCGCCATCAGGTCGGCTGGTATTCAATTCAATATAGTTAACAGAGCCTTTGCTAGCGTCGTCTTCATTGCTCCCGTTATAAGGATTGCAATGTTCCTACGAGTGCGTTCAATGGCTGCGCAGTGAGAAGTATTTTCCATTGCCTGTCACCACACTATATAACCGCTTTGAAGATCCAGTTAATACCTTTAGGGTTAACATACCAACTGGTGCCAACTGCACTCCTGAAAGTGTAAATAGCTATATTTGCCTTATCATATTATGATTGTTCATATTCCATGATAGTTTACTATTAAGGATTAATCCAAGGTACTTCGCATGATCAGTAATTTTAAGCCTTAATCCGTTGAACCTAGGAGGCAAAAAGCTTTCAACCTTATATCTCCTAGTGAAAAGAACAAGCTCAGTTTCCCCAGGATTCTCCTTTTATCCAATCCAATTAGCAAGGAGTTCATATCCACATTCCAGAGAATGGTAGACAGAACTCCCCCCTGAGGTGTGCCACAACTAGCAAGTCTTGAGACATTCACTCCGCCCATTGCGGCACTTATGACCCTATTACTCAGCAACTTTTTAATAAGTTGCTGAGTTGATTGATCAACCCTCAATGGCGTCGGGTTCGACATTATTGAAGGCCCTCTCAATGTCTAAGAAGGCTACAAGTGAGCTTTCAATATGAGCAACTAGCGAGTGAAGAGCCGTTTCAACAGATTTGCCCTTGTTGTAGGCATGTTGCGAATAAAATATTACCTCTGATGGTTAATCTGAGATGTACATACATAATGACCAATTCTAGAATCTTGAGAAGAAAAGATGCAAGATTAATTGGTCTATAGCCCTTTGGTTTTGTAGCGATGCCTTACCCCCTTTGGGAATAAAGACCACATTTCATCTCATACACATACTTGGGATGTATAATGTCCTTAAGCAAGATCTTCGTTTTTCTAAAGATCCGCAGGAATAATACCGTCCGGGCAAGTTTTGGACGCCAAGTGAGCCGGGGCTATTGATTATATTTTGACACTTTTTTGGCTCGCATGGGTCAAGGTGATACTGTTCGATCAAGTTATTCGAATAATTTTTCTCAAACACAAATCTTTACACACAAGGCAAAATAATGTTAAAATAACATTCATATTGATTTATTAAAAAAAAAGATTTCTCCCCTTTACTTTAACATTATCAAACCAGATTATTCATTTTACACCCAAAATTATAAATAATTTTACTTACATCATAAATATTTCATGCGTAGTTGTTGTAGAAGTAAAAGTCGTAATAAAGAACTTGTAAGCTGTACCTTACAAAATGTTGTCTTTTATACTTAACAAAAAAAGAAATAAGAAATATACCGAACCTTGTAATTTATAAAAATTATTGGTCTGGACATATGCAGTCCGCAATCGTCATAAATAAAATAAATTTTAAGCAATTTTGTGGTTTGGACATGTAAAGAAAAGAAAAAAACTACAGCAGAGTAAATATGGTTTTTACCTTTTTTGTTTCCTGTTTCCTTTTTATTCAGCCTCATATCAGTTTGAGTATGGGTGGGAGCATGTATGTGTGCGCTTGTTTGAATGGCATTTTGTATGTTTTATATTAAATATATAAAAGGATTGTACTACATATTGTTATATTGGCAATTTCATATTTATTGACAGAACATCTTTCATGGTTTATTTTTATGAATAGGTGTCGAAGAGTTGAAATTTAAGTTGATTTTTTCTTGTTTTCCTGTTCAGATGAACATCAATGGCATAAAAAGGGTTGCAATAGTGGGTGGTTTCTTAACGGAAATAAAGAAAATTACATTATCTGTAGCAGGGGTTAAATAAATCAAATTAAACTTCTTTAACTCTAGTTCATCTTGTTATTATCCCTTCAATAGAGGTGAAATGTGTGTGCATGTGTAATGTCATTTTGTTCATGTGTAATATGTAAGTATGTTGTACAGTTGATTAAGTGATGATAATGAATGGTGAGCGTCAAACAAAAATTTCTTTTAATTTATCAAGAATGATGTTTTTAAAATAATACAGTGTGTGCAAAAATCGTCTTTGGACATTTGAGTATAAAACAAGTTAGAGTGCTAAATTCGGCTGAGCCGAATCTTAAATACCCTCCACCAGCTGCTTTTATATTAAGACTTTTCTAATTGGTCAAATATTTGTAGAAATAAGTTATCTCATGTCTTAAATTGCAAAATCCCAAGATTTAAACAGCTTAAATCTATTACAATTCCAAGATTTATTGAACATTACAAACGCAATTTTCTTTATATTTTTATAGCGCTTAGCGATATTTAGTAATTTGCATGTATGCATGTGTGTGAAAATTAAAGGATTTTCAAAATACATATATATAATCTACACAAATTGATAATGCAACTATTTAAATACGGCTAAAGTGCTTTCAGGGGCAGGACCTAGATATGACCAATTATAGTCCGATCGTAAAAAATTCTTTAAGCTAAATTTCTGTACATAAAAGCTATATTTCAGTAAAGTTTTATATCTATATCGTAATTTAGTAATAAGTAATGTGTGTTTAAGTGATTTTCGGAAGGGAACCTTGTATGGGACCGACCGCACCCATGTTATGAGCCGATCGTGAGAAATCTTGAAATAGAATTTTTGTATACAAAACTAATATTTGTGGCAAATTTTGTATCAATAGCTTTATTTGGTAATGAGTAATGTGCGTTTAAGAGATTTTTGTAAAAGGACCATGTATAAGAGCTATGACGAATTATATATAAAAACTAAATTTCAAAATTCTGTATCTATATCATTATTTGGTAATGAATATTGTGCATTTAAGTGATTTTCTGGAGGGGACCTAGTATGAGAGCTATGACCAAATATGGACCGATCGTAAAACAATTTTATAGTGTAATTTATGTATATAAGAGCAATAACTTTGCTAAATGTATGATATCAATATTTGGTAATGAATTATGTGCGTTTAAGTGATTTTCGGGAGGGGACCTTGTATGGGAGCTATGACCAATTATGGACCGATCGGAAAAAGCTTTCACAGTAATATTTCTATGCATATGGGCAATACTTATACCAAATTTTGTATGGATATCTTAATTTAGTAATGAGTTATGCGCGTTTAAGTGATTTTCGGGAGGGGACCTTGTATGGGAGCTATGACCAATTTTGAACCGATCCAAAAAAATTTTCACAGTAATATTTCTATGCATGTGGGCAATTTTTATACCATATTTTATATGGATATCTTAATTAAGTAATGATTTATGCGCGTTTAAGTGATTTTCGGGATGGGACCTTGTATGGGAGCTATGACCAATTATGGACCGATCGGAAAAGAATTTCACAGTAATATTTCCGCGCATATGTGCAATACTTGCACCAAATTTTATATGGATATCTTAATTTAGTAATGAGTTATGCGCGTTTATGTGATTTTCGGGAGGGGACCTTGTATGGGAGCTATGACCAATTATGGACCGATCGGAAAAAACTTTCACAGTAATATTTCTATGCATATGGGCAATACTTATACCAAATTTTGTATGGATATCTTAATTTAGTAATGAGTTATGCGCGTTTAAGTGATTTTCGGGAGGGGACCTTGTATGGGAGCTATGTCCAATTATGGACCGATCTAGAAAATTTTTCTCTGAAAGAATTCTATTGACATAAGATTTTAATTTGTAAAATTTTGTGAAGATATCGACATTGTGATGGAAGTTATTAACGAAAAACCCATTTTCCGGGAATATGTACTTTTGTATGGGAGGTATATGAAATTGTGGACCGATTCTGGCAAATTTCTGCACGGATCAAGATCTTGTGCAGAAGCGAATGCATGGTGATTTTCATGGAATTATCTTGCATAGTTTTGGAGAAAATTACATTAGAATGTGTAAAAAATGCTTATTTTTTCGAGGTTGTTTTAAATTTTGATTCATAACTTTTCCCGATGTGAACCGATTTTGCTCATTTTCAATACCAAACTGTACTGGATAATAGTGAATATTTTGGGTGAATTTGGTTAAATTATATTGCTTCGCTGTAACGTGAGCGTGTTTTACACAGACAGACAGACAGACAGACGGACGGACGGACAGACAGACGGACATAGCTAAATCGACTCAGAATTTCATAAGGACCCAGAATATATATACTTTGTTGGGTCTCAAATGAATATTTCTTGGTGTTACACACGGAATGACAAAGTTATATATACCCTCTATCACCACTGATGGTGGTGGAGGGTATAAAAAATATTTACAAAAAATATACCAATCGGGAATAGCCTGGACGCAGTATTTCACTTTAACTTCTTTTGAATCAGTGACCCATATTGAAACCTGATCGTCACAGTCCAACATAAAAAACCGAAAGTACTTTTTTGAAATTAAAGGTACTAAACCAAAAATTGGGAAAAATGTTATTACCTCTTAAAATAATTATTCGATCCATTTACTAGTCTATGGGCTAGTCTATATTCTACTTTATGGGCTAGTATATTGACTTATCTATGGAATAGTCTATTTATTAGTTTATGGGTCAGTCTATTGACTACTCTATATACTCATCCATTGACTATTCTATTACTTAAACAGTCCAAAGACTACTCCATGACTACTCCATAAACCGACAAGTCTTACGTCCTTCCCACTTAAAACCTTGGAACGGATAGTCGAAAGTATGGTTAAAAGTAGTATACCAGACAAAGACCTTAAATATAAGCAGCATGTAAAGGGACGATCGGTGGAAACCGCTTTAAACGAAGTTGTCCACTACATAGGTGCATCCTTTGATAGCAAACTGCATACACTGGCGGTATGCATTGACATCGAAGGCTCCTTCAATAAAGTGCACACTGATACTCTTATACAATCCCTAGATCAGTTTTATGTTGACCGGGTGCTTCGTAACTGGATCAACCACATGCTAAGGAACAGATGGATAAGCTGAGATGTATGATATAACTATCAGTAAAAAGGTATTTCCCGGTATACAACAGGGTGGCATTTTGTCACCTTTACTCTGGGTTACAACGATTAATAACCTCCTAAGGATCCTAACCGAGAAATGACTTAGACTTTTCTCCTATGCAGACGATGTCGTAATACTTTTTAAAAAAATACTTGAGTAGAAGAGCTGAGGAGGCTCTGAATACGGCCTTGACCTGGGCTCAACCGAGATGCCTCAATGTTAACCCGACAAAAACGGAAATCTGTCTTTTCACAAGAAAGACAAAAATTTCTACGTATACTGAACCTTGCTTCCTGGGCACGAAGATACCGGTGACAGACAGAGTTAAGTACTTAGGTGTAATCCTTTACCGGAAATTAAGGTGGAGGCACCACATAGAGAAAAAGATTAACAAGCCACATCGGTGCTGGGCGCTATGTAAAAGAACCATAGGCATGAAATGGGGCCTTAATCCTACTATGACACATAGAAGTGTAATTAGACCAATCCTAAGTTATGCTTCAATAATCTGGTGGACTTCATTGGACAAAAAAGAGTAATATCAAACTACTACAGATAGTTCAGCGTACATGCTATAAGTAGACCCATGAGCACTACGTTAACCAAGACTCTGGAAACAATGCTAGATATTCATCATATATAAGATATATTGAATCATATATAAGATATGAGGCGGCACTTACAGCCGAACGGCGAACTGGCCAAAAGCGGTTATAAGACAAGTTACCAGAAACAAACTATGTCGGAAACTTTGAAACGCTGATCCCAGATGGAATGTCTTGGTCAAGCGGAACTTTAGAGCAAATACCAGTAGAAATCCGTTGGAATTGGATTAGAATAAATATGGCGCATATAGGGCTTAACATATTTACCGACAACCAGAAGGCAATTAGGGTGATATCAGATGATAAAGTTAAATCTAAAACCGTATTGGATTGTAAAAAAACTGTAATCGAATACTCTCCCAGAGGTAAGGTTCACATCATATGGGTACCAGGCCACTCGGGAGTGGTCGGCAATGAAAGAGCGAATGCAATAGCTTTAAAGGGAAGTGAGCTCGAGGTAGTTAACCTGATAAACGCAAAACCATATGACGCAAGGAGGGCAGAATTAAAATTATGGGTGAGAGAAACCCATAAGGCGTCTTGGAATTACGCCTTATGGGCACACCTATACAAAATTGGACGTGCAGATTCAGACGAATGTAGAGCATGTAGAGAGGACAGCGAAACTCTGGAGCACTTTCTTTGCCATTGTCAGGCTTTCGCCGAAATTAGATCCAAATATCTTGTGATATTATTCCGGATATAATATGGCTCACGATGTGTTATCAATGGGACAATGCTATGTTTTCAAAAAGAACGCGGCGTTATCGAAAACACAACGATGCATTACCGAATCTGTGTGAACAGCCCAACGAATTGTCTAGGGACTTATTTATTGATTAGTGTGTGTACTAGTTTATGCGCAAATCTATTGAATACTTAGTCCATACATAGACAATTCTATGTATTGGTCAATTAGCTAGTCTAAAAACTAATCTGTGGTGCTCTACTTTAAGCCCCAATAGCGGCGACCTTGTAGCCTTTATGTAGTCCATTTTTATAAAAGGAAACTCTTTCACTGCGTCCAATCTCGATTACACCAGTACACAGATTCTGTGTACTGGCCTGTAGGCTAATCTATGGACTGCTCAGCAAAAGCTTAGAATCACATTCCGAGAGTCAATTTAGAAACTCCAGATAATCATTATAAATATTATAATTTATGTTATCTATATATATGAAAGAGTAGCGTTACTGACTGACTGATTCATCATCGCACAGCCCAAACGGCTAAACCTAGAATCATGAAATTTTGACAGTAGATGTATTTTTGGTTATATAGATCCACTAAGGAGGGATTTTTGGAAATTTGTACATTTAGTGGTAAAAAAGGGAAAAAACGGGTAAAACAGGTTTTATTAATTATCTTGCCTAATATTAGTGATACAAGAAAAATTTTAAACGCACCTGTATCTACTCTTAAAATAAGCAGATGGGTGTCTGGTACTTTTTTGAAATTCGTACTTTTAAGGGGTGAAAATGTGTGACAAAATGTGATTTTGGTAACTTTTTTGGCCCTTTATAACTTTGTAATTAATAAACAAAATAACATTTTTGTAAATATTTTGAATATATCTCCCAAAATTAGGAGACACCTGTTTCGTACTTTTTTAAAATTCAGTCCTTTTTGGGTGTAAAAGGGAGAAAACTCTATTTTTGGTACTTTTTTTAGCACATTAAGAAAACTTTTTCGATTTATTGAAGTATTCCTATTAAATTACGGACTAACTCTGTAATATTTATTGAAACAAAATGTTTGCTATTTCATTGGGGAGAGAAGCGCCAAAAAGGGGGAAAACGGGAAATTAAATTTTATTCAAACTCATTGAGCCAATTTTTATAAAATTTGAAAAAGCAGTTTATATACTCACACAAAATAAGCTATTGGTATATTATTGGAATTCGAGTACTAAGGCCTTTATAGGACCAAATTCGAGTAAATTGTTTGGTACTTTTTGAAAGCAGTATTTTTCTTTAGCAAATGAATGTAGATTTGAATCGTTTGAGTTTTATCTGTGATATATAGATTTAAATATGGAACATTTTTTGTAATTCTCGAAAAGTATCTCTCTTTAAGAGAGAACTTTTTAGTACTTTTTATCTCAAAAATGGTACTTTTTGAATTTTCTAAAATATTCAACCTAGGAACATAAATTGTAACAAACATGGCTCTTTGGTACTTTTTCATTCTTCAAATGGTACCTTTTGGTTTCTCTATAATGGTTAACCGGAACAGATCCTTATTAAATGAGAATTTATTGGGAGAGATTTTTGTACTTTTTCGTTTTTCCGATGGTACTTTTTGATATTTTTACGATATTGAACATAGAAATATAAAATTTAAAATATAGAGACCTTAGTGAATGAGAATCTACTGAAAGGGACTTTTATTACTTTTTCATTCATCAAATTATATTTTTTGAATTGTCTATAATATTGAACACGGAAACTAAAATTTTTGATTAAATAAGAGGTATTTTATAGTACTTTTTTTTAAATAGAAATTTCGAAATTTTCTATAATGTGGAAGCTAAACAAATAAAACTAAAAATACAAGTTTCTTCCTGAATGCGAATTTATTCACGTGATATTGAACGTAAAAAAACTGAAACATTAAAAAATGTTTAAATCAATTTTAATATTCTATAAAAGTAAACAAAATTATGTATGTATTTAATTTTGGTTAGGGTAGCGAAGCAACCAGGGTATGCTAGTCAAGTATAAATAAGTTGGACTTGTCCGTCCGACTTGCTACATATTTGCAACAAACATGTAAAAAATTCTTCAATTTTGCCACTTCATTACATCCTTTATAATACTGGTTATTAAACATTGTCTTTACAATAAAAACCGTTGCATATTTCCTTTATCCTTTTTTATGAAATCACTAATATTTCTTATTAAAAATACTAGTTACCATTAATATTTCCTTTTCTTTTGTGGACTTAGCCCACAACAAAGACAAACACAAATCAATTAATAGCTTTAATATTATAAATGACTTCCTATAAAATATTCCTTAGTACTTGCAATTAATATACATAGTCAGTGACTGGAATTGGCTGCTGCTACTGTTTTCTTATCAAATGTTTCCAAACATCTACTTACACTTCATTAAAAATCTACCAAGTTTTTTGTTCTTAAATAAATAAATATTTAATTAATTGACATTTTTGTTTTAAATACAAGTTTACATAAAAACTATAGTCCCTTCGAGTCAATGAAACAAATACGCATACAAATCTATTTTGTTTGAGTTGTCTTTAACTAATCGATGGCCATCAATTATGTTGATAGATTGGCTGCTTAAGAAATAAAGTCTCTTCAAGAATGAAATAGTTTTTCTTGATAGCGTTTTCCTGATAGTTCTATATCTATTACGAAATATATAGCAAAGGGGTGTATTAAAACGTTAAGTGGTTGGTGTGTTATTTGTAAAGGTTTGTTTAACTGGCAGCTACTCAATCTTGTGGCATTTTACACAAATAAGAAACTGTAATAAATAAGATGAAAGGCAAACGGACGAATAAATGCGTACGTACCTCTTTTTAGGTAATTGAATTCTTAAGGACACAACCATAATTCACCGTAAATAGAACAAAAAAAAAAAACGGTGAAATCTCTTTTAATGTGTGGCGGCAGGAAGGTGGTATTAACTGGTTATAAATGTAGTGGAAACAGAGATTTACAATGACGACCAAACAACCAAATAAATAAGGTAAACAATGATAAATTTGTTAAGGAAGATTAAACAAATATAAGAACAAATTAAAAGAGTTTGAAAGTTATAAAGAAAAGTTCTTTAATATTTGTAATTAATATTAAATGTTCTTCATTAGAACGAAATGTTGGAAAATTAAGTAAAAGACATTTTATACATTACTAGCATACCCTGGGTGCTTCGCTACCCTAACCAAAATTATATATATACAAAATTTTGTTTACTTTTATAGAAAACTAGCTATACCCAGTGTTCTTTGCTACCCTAAAAGGAATATGTATAAATAAATACCAGATTTATTATATGTTACATATAAAAGATGTCAAGCAAATTATTGCAAGTTCGCCAGTTTCTATCTATCGCCAATTTCTATCTATCTATTTGAATAATATAAGAGTTTCCAAGATGCACGAAATTTTGTATTTAATTCATATATGTGGTGCCAAGCCCCCCATTGAAAGTCCGCCCGTTATTCTCTAAATGTTCACATGAATGTCAAAGTTCTTCATGTAAAATTTTAAGATTCTAGCTCTAATAGTTTCTCAGATATACGAATTTAATTCATGTGGGGGCTTCAAGCCCCCCGGATGAAAGTCCGCCCTTTTTCCTCCAAAATATTCAGATGATTATTAAAATAATTCGTTCAAAATTTGAAGAATCTAGTTCTATTAGTTTCCCAGTTAAACGAAATTTTGTATTTAATTCATATGGGAGGTACCAAGTAACCCATTGGAAGTCCGCCCGTTATATTCTAAATGTTCAGGTAAATGTCAAAGTTCTTCAAGTAAAATTTAATGATTCTAGCTCTAATTGTTTCTCAGATATACGAATTTTTCTATTTTATTCAAGCTCCAAGCCCCCCAGATGAAAGTCCGCTCTTTTTTCCTTAAAAATGTTCAGATGAATATTAAAGTTCTTCGTGCAAAATTTTAAGAATTTAGTTCTATTAGTTTCCCAGATAAACGAATTTTTGTTTTTAATTAATATGGGAGGTGCCGCTCCCCTCATGGGTAGTCCGCCAATTTTTTACCCAAAATGTTTATATGGATGTTAAAGTTCTTTGTGCAAAATTTTAAGAATTTAGTTCTATTAGTTTCCCAATAAACGAATTTTTGTATTTAATTAATATGGGAGGTGCCGCTCCCCTCATGGGTAGTCCGCCAATTTATTACCCAAAATGTTTATATGGATGTTAAAGTTATTCGTGCTAAATTTTAAGAATTTAGTTCTATTAGTTTCCCAGATAAACGAATTTTTGTATTTAATTTATATGGGAGGTACCACGCCCCCTAATGCTAGTCCGCCTACTTTTTGTCCTAAATGATCATATTGACACTAAAGTGGCTCCGACAAAATTTGAGGACTCTAACTGTTATATTATCTAAAATATACGGATTTTATATTTTCTTAATGTGGGCGTGGCTCATCGCCCACTTGAAATTTCGAAATAAAAAGTAGCCTATTACCTATTCCAGACATGCAGGAATATGCTGTGAAAATTTCAAGAAAATCGGTTCAGCCGTTTAGTAGTCTATAACGTTCAAACATACAAACATACAAACAAACACACATTCATTTTTATATATATAGATAAAATTTTTGTTAATGTTTCAGTTTTTTACGTTCAATATCACGTGAATAAATTCGCCTACAGTAAGAAGTTTGTATTTTTAGTTTCATTCGGAAATTTCGAAAGTACTATTTGAAACAAAAGTACTATAAAATACCTCTTATAGATTCTCATTTAAAAAAAAATTTATGTTTTTGTGTTCAATATTATATACAATTCAAAAACAAGTAAGAAATTATAGTCGGGCGAGGCCGTCCATATAATACCCTACACCTTTGACAAAAATATTATGTGATTTAGTTGCCATAATAAAGCATTTAAGTTGAATTGTACCTTGCCTTAGATATACAAACATATTTAAGCCGTTTATTGTTGAATAAAATTGTGGACATTTAAGTGAAATTTTGATTGGGGCTTTTCATAGGGGCTAGGGTCATATGAGAACCTATTATTATGGAATTCGTGAGGGTCATCAAATCTTGTATACAACTTGTTTTTTGCAGCTTTTTGTAGAGATATGAGTATATTAAACATAATTATGAACTTAAAAGCCCTATTCGGGGGTTCAGTTGTATGGGGTCTAGGTGAAATAATGGACCGATGTTAATCATTTTCAATAGGCTTCGTCTACGATACCATAAAAGATCATGTGCCAAATGAACCGATGTAAACCATTTTCAACAGGCTTCATCCACGGTACCATAAAAGATCATGTGCCAAATTTCATTGAATTATCTCCAAAATTGCGACCTGTAGTTTGATTACAAGGATTACAAGCCCTATTGGGTGGTTCAGTTGTATGGGGGCTAGGTGAAATAATGGACCGATCTTAACCATTTTCAATAGGCTTCGTTCCTGGGACAATAGAAGATCATGTACAAAATTTCATTGAATTATCTTCAAAATTGCGACCTGAAGTTTGATTACAAGGTTTACATGAACGGACGGACATAGCTAAATCGACTCAGAAAATGATTCTGAGCCGATTGGTATATTTTAAGGCGGGTATAGGACCAATATTATTGTGCGTTACAAATATCAGCACAAACCCAATATACCCTCCCCACTAAAGTGGTGTAGGGTATAAATATAATATGATGAATGAAAAAGTACCAAAATTCCCTTTCTGTAGATTCTCATTCACATATATTTTAAATTTTATATTTCTATGTTCAATATCGTAAAAATATCAAAAAGTACCATCGGAAAAACGAAAAAGTACAAAAATCTCTCAATAAATTCTCATTTAATAAGGACCCTGTGTCATGTGTTCCAGTTAACCATTATAGAGAATCCAAAAGGTACCATTTGAAGAATGGAAAAGTACCAAAGATTACCCACTTACAGAATATTATTCAGTCAAGACCATGTATGTTAAAGAATCTTAAAGAATCTTATTCAATGAGGACCGTGTATGTTTAATAATCAATTGTTTTGAATTCATATTATAAAACATACAAAGAGTATCATTTGAAGAAAGAGAAAGTACCAAAAATGGAATAAATTCTACCTTAGTGGAAAGTACTAATAAAAATAGTACAATTTTTCCACTTTTCGCTTAGAAATATACTTTTTTAAGAATTAAGTTTACAAAATGTTCCGTACTAAAATTTATATATCGCAGATAAAACTCAAACGATCAACTCTGCATTCATTTGTTCTAGAAAAGTTGTGCTTTCAAAAAGGTATCAAACAATTTACTCGAATTTGGTCCTATATAGACCTTAGTACTCGAATTCCAAAATATATAGCAATAGCTTATATTGTGTGAGTAAATAATCTACTTTTTCAAATTTTATAAAAATTGGCTCAATGAGTTTGAATAAAATTAAATTTCCCGTTTTTCCCCTTTTTGGTACTTTTTTCTCAAGTTAAATAGCAAACATTTTGTTTCAATAAATATTACAGAGTTAGTCCGTAATTTAATAGGAATACTTCAATAAATCGAAAAAGTTTTCTTAATGTGCTAAAAAAATTACCAAAAATACAGTTCGAAACAGGTGTCTCCTAATTTTGGGAGATATATTGAAAATATTTACAAAAATGTTATTTTGTTTATTAGTTAAAAGTTATAAAGGGTCAAAAAAGGTACCAAAATCACCTTTGTTATACATTTTCACCCCTTAAAAGTACGAATTTCAAAAAAATACCAGACACCCATCTGCTTATTTTTTCATGTATCATTAATATTAGATAAATAAGAAAACCTGTTTTACACATTTTTTCCCTTTTAGAATTAGAGATTCTTTCTTTCCTTAAAATTATTATTTTTCATAAAAGTTGGCGATGAAGCTCGCCAATTTCGATGAATTCCATTTCTGGATGAATATTTGATCATAGCCTCAAAGCCTCATAGCCGAATTGATGATGATGGATTTACTTAAATAGTTAATTCGATATTAAAGTATTTCAATATGATTTAAAAATTTCCTAGATGTAAATGTTCATAAATGCATTTCTTGAGTTTGGTAAATATTGAACGAAATGTTTTGTAACAACTTCCTGAAATGCCAAAGGATAAAAACTTTTGCTTTGTGATGACACTTCAAATAATGAATTGACTGACTGAATAAATACAACAGCAGCTCACATAGAAACATAGAGAAATTGCAAAGAAATTGAAAAAAAAATAACAAACAAAAACATACAGGATGTTAATTTTACTACACTAAAACATATAAGAAAGTAACAAAATGATGAAAAAAGTTTTCTACCAAACTTGACGACATTTCAGAAAGCAATATTTAACTATATTATGAACAGAAATTGAAATATGTGCATATGTATGTGTACATATTCAAAGAAAACAAGAATCTTAAAGATATTCATACAAAATATCTATGATAAAAAGGAAAAAGTGCATAATTTGTTTTTATACTTTTTATATCCAAATTAATCCAAATATTGGATGTTGATTACTTTATTGCTTACAACATATGTGGATATTTATTTGTGAACCTTTTATTGGAACTTTGACTAATGATGGCCCAATTCTAAAACATTTTATATGGTAGCTTTGACCAATTATGATGCAATTGGGAAAAAGTCCCGCATAATGATTTATATCTACAAAAAACTTATAGTGCGAACATTTTCACGATCTCTTTGATTGTCAATGAAATCGTGCGTTTAAGAAATTTTCGAAAATGGTCTTTAACCGCAAGTAAATTAAATATGTGCGTTTAAAGGATTTTCCGAAGTGGATCTTATATAGGACTATGACCAAATACGGGCCTATCTGGAAAAAAGTTCTTAGAGTGATTCATACATGTCGAATTTTATAAATATAGCTTTATTTGTCAATGAAATATGTGCGTTTAAGTGATTTATTCAAGTCGAATTTAAATAATTTTCGGAAGTGAGCCTTATATGGGAGCAATGACCAATTGTGGACCGATACAGATATGCGGTTGTAACATGATTTCTGTCCATATTATACTTACATACACAAATTATGTTGAACCGATGCATTTAAGGAAGTTATTCACGATAAATTAATTTCCGGGAATATATACCTGCGTATAGGGGCTATGGGAAATTTTGAATCGGTTGTACTGATTTTGAACATAATTGATTCCTGGTGCAAAAAAATTATAACGTTGGTCAAAATTCATCGAAATATCTTTGGTAGTTTCGGAGAAATCTACATAAGAATTATGAAAAAACTTAATATTTTTCGAGATATTCAGAATACCAAATACCAAACTGTTTAGAACAATAATGAATATTTTTGGTGATTTTGGTTGATTTCCTTTGTTTAGTTTTAAAGTGAGCGTGTTTTACATAGACAGACGGAAAGAGCTAAGTCGACTCAGAAGGACCCAGAATATACATATATAATTTTTTTGGGTCTTAGATGAGCATTTATTGGTGTTACACACGAAATGGCAAACTTATATATACACACACTCTATCACCACTGATGGTGTTGAAGGGTATAACATGTAAGACTTCTATATTCGGCTGTGTCGAATCATATGTACCCTTCACCATAGTATTTTTAAAAAACAGTCGGTATGTACGTATTTTTTAAAAAACAAGTAAGAATTTATAGTCGGGCATGGTCAATCATATCGCACACCCAGTACAAAAGTGACACAACTCAAAAATTTTTTTCATAATTTTTGACAAATAATTTTTTAGAGATAAGCAAGTATCTTGTGCATAGTTTAAGGCTTAAATAATATAAAAAGGTTGTGTCACTTTTATACTGGGTGTACGATATGATACCCTACACCAGTGATTATGTTACAAATTTTGATTTTTTTTTTTTTAATAATTAAGTATTAAATTTTATTTTTACCTTAATTGAGGAATATTTTAAAAATTTGTTGACAAAAAAGTACTTTCTAAAAGAGGGTGTAGGAGGTTAATAAATTTTGGTAGAGGGATTTACGTCTACATCAGTTATTTATGCAGAATATCATCGTGACATTAGTGTTTATATGTGAATTTTGACCAACAAGTCATTTTCTGAGCGGCACTTTGTATAAGGGATAGGGTTAAATGAGGCCCGATCATTATGAAAATCAGCAGTCTCATTAAAACTTATATACAACTAAGTTTTGCTATACGAAATAATGGACCGATTTTAACCATTTTCAATAAGCTTTGTCATTGGATCAAAAGAAGAGTATGTGCCAAATATCATTAAATTATCTTGAAAATTGCTACCTGTAGGGTGCGCACAACGTTTACATAGACACACAGACGGACGGACAGACGGACTCAGAAAGTGATTTTGGGTGTTACAAACATCAGAACGAACGCATAATATCCTCCACACTACAGTGGTGTAGGGTATAAAAATGAAAAAGTACCTGTAAGTCCCTCTTTTATTGATTTACATTTAATCAGGATGCTACGTGTTTAAATCTATATTTCTAGGTCTAATAGTAAAAAAACCAAATACTACATATTGAAAAACGAAAAACCCCCAAAAAGTTTAACCTTATAAACTATCAAAAAGCATCAAAAAATCTGTTTCTTCAGATTTTTATTCACTCAGGGCTCTGAATATTTGATTTTATATTTCTGCGCTTAATATTACGGAAACTTCAAAAAGTGCCTTTTAAATAAAGAAAAAATACCTTAAAGTCCCCTTTTATAGGTTCTCATTTACTCTGGGCGCTTAATTTTATGTTTTTGTCAAAGAAGGCTCGGATTTTTACTCATATCTCCGTTATTTATGGACCGATTTGCTTTATAGGGCAATTATCCAAATCTTCCAAGGTTATTGCACGATTTCACACCATGGAGATAAGACAAATATTAAACAAAAAATATTGATGAATATTTTGGCATAACTAGATATAACCGTATTTTCATTGTTGCAACAGATATGTATATCAACACTTTTGAATAAATTTACATAAGAGATGCCCAAAAATATCGATTTCGTTTGTAAGAGTCTTATTTTGTTTATTAGTTTCAAAAACTAACTGGTGTTAAATTTTACTCCAATTGGAAGACGGCTACATATGTCGGAAATCGATTGAAAAGAGTGAAATTAGGTAAATAATAGGACTTTTTAATTTCTTCAAAAATTGTGCCATTAAAATACTCATTCCTTAACATTTCCACCAAATCTTATGTTCCAGAAAAAACATCATAGCTTTATAATTAGAATAACAGGTTATACAATTTTACACTTTTTAATCGATTACCGGCACGGGTTCCCGTTATCCTATATTTTTTGAGCACCTCTAATGTACATACTATGTATGTAGATTATATACACTCAAGAAAGTTAAAAAAAGAAAAAAAATATATCAACTACTTCAAGTGTGAATAATACATCATGTATGGTAATAATCTAAAGTGTAACAAACAAAAAAGTGACCTTTTGTTAAGTGCATCATACCATAAGATGACCGACCAAAAGATGCAGAAAAATCCAGATGAAGAAGACGAAGCACTGCCAAGAAAGGCCGACCGACTAGCAAGAACAAGAAATTTCTAATGGCCAAAAGCAAAATTACATTTGTGGTCAAATACTGAGTATAGTACATATGTATATGATGAAACATTTTTGTCAAAGAAATTTAATTAAGAAGTTGTTAAACGGAAACATTCTTACCAAAAAACAGTAACAAAATCAAAGATGAAGATGAATTCCTACATATGAAGGAAACAATATCTTTTTACTAAGAAAAATATTTTCATATGAAGTACATCATACTCTACTCACTATATGTAATTTTCTTGGACAATATGTAAATAATGACCACTTGTTTTTTAGTTTCTAATATTATTTTCTTTTCTTTATGACTCCAGGATATTTAAATGTCAAAGTAATAAGATTTTATTTGATTATGACTATATAGAATAGAAGCAGCAACATTTCATTATGATTTCTGCTTTTCCAAGAACTTTTTGAAATTTAATTGAATTTTATGACTTTTAAGGATGTTGATAAAGAACGAAAAACAGCTGCTTTTATATATATTTCTAGATTTAGTTTAGAGCATAAAATCAAACAACATAATTGAATTAAAATTGTTATCTATTGAATAAAAACCTTCTAAGATTTTGAAAAAATAAATATACGAAAAAATTCAGTATTGTAAAATAATACAAGTTTATAATAGTAGTAAAATAAAATTATAATAAATACGTATATAAACATAATGTACATGTGTTGTGGGTTTTTTCGAAGAACAATAAAAGAAACACCCAGTAGGAATAAGATAGATAGATAGATAGATAGATAGATAGATAGATAGATAGATAGATAGATAGATAGATAGATAGATAGATAGATAGATAGATAGATAGATAGATAGATAGATAGATAGATAGATAGATAGATCGATAGATAGATAGATAGATAGATAGATAGATAGATCGATAGATAGATAGATAGATAGATAGATAGATATATAGATAGATAGATCGATAGCTATATATAGCTAGATAGCTAGATCGATCTATCTCGCTCGCTCGCTAGCTCGCTCGCTCGCTCGCTCGCTCGCTATAGCTCGCTCGCTCGCTCCTCGCTCGCTCGCTCGCTCGCTCGCTCGCTCGCTCGCTCGCTCGCTCGCTCGCTCGCTCGCTCGCTCGCTGCTCGCTCGCTCTCGTCGCTCGCTCGCTCGCTCGCTCGCTCTCTCGCTCTCTCGCTTCGCGCTCGCTCGCTCGCTGCTCGCTCGCTCGCTCGCTCGCTCGCTCGCTCTCCTCGCTCGCTCTCGCTCTCGCTCCGCTCGCTCGCTCGCTCGCTCGCTCGCTCGCTCGCTCGCTCGCTCGCTCGCTCGCTCGCTCGCTCGCTCGCTCGCTGCTCGCTCGCTCGCTCGCTCGCTCGCTCGCTCGCTCGCTCCTCGCTCGCTCGCTCGCTCGCTCGCTCTCGCTCGCTCGCTCGGTCGCTCGCTCGCTCTCTCGGTCGGTCCTCGCTCGCTCGCTCGCTCGCTCGCTCGTCGCTCTCGCTCGCTCGCTCGGTCGCTCGCTCGCTCGCTCGCTCGTCCTCGCTCGCTCGCTCGCTCGCTCGCTCGCTCGCTCGCTCGCTCGCTCGCTCGCTCGCTCGCTCGCTCGCTCGCTCGCTCGCTCTCTCGCTCGCTCGCTCGCTCCTCGCTCGCTCGCTCGCTCGCTCGCTCGCTCGCTCGCTCGCTCTCTCGCTCGCTCGCTCGCTCGCTCGCTCGCTCGCTCGCTCGCTCGCTCGCTCGCTCGCTCGCTCGCTGCTCGCTCGCTCGCTCGCTCGCTCGCTCGCTCGCTCCTCGCTCGCTCGCTCGCTCGCTCGCTCGCTCGCTCGCTCGCTCCTCGCTCGCTCGCTCGCTCTCTCGCTCGCTCGCTCGCTCGCTCGCTCGCTCGCTCGCTCGCTCGCTCGCTCGCTCGCTCGCTCGCTCTCTCTCTCGCTCGCTCGCTCGCCGCTCGCTCTCTCCTCGCTCGCTCGCTCGCTCGCTCGCTCGCTCGCTCGCTCGCTCGCTCGCTCGCTCGCTTCGCTCGCTCGCTCGCTCGCTCGCTCGCTCGCTCGCTCGCTCGCTCGCTCGCTCGCTCGCTCCTCGCTCGCTCGAGATAGCTCGCTGATGGGGCTGCTGGGGGCTATGCGAAAATCTAGACCGATATTGACAATGCCCAAACAAACCTTACCTATAAGAAATATTTGTGGAAAATTTCAACTCTGTAGCTCTTTCTGTTTGGACTCTATCGTGCTTTCAGCAGACAGACGGACGGACAGGCATGGCTAAATTGTCTTAGAATTTATTAAGGACCCAAAATATATATTTACTTTTGTGGGTTTCTGATCCTTATTTCGATACATTACAAACGGAATGACAAAAGCAATATTGCATAGCGTATAAAAATATTGCTTAGGGTATAAAAACATTGCATAATAAAACCCGTATGTATGGGTCATCAAGTCAGATATGTAGCAAGGAGACTTATGATAGAGAACTTGGATAAGCCTACTAAACCCATATTTATGGTCATCAGATTGTAGTTATATTGCCGATGATTACTTTTCATTACTATTACATCGCTTGTCATTATCAATTCTAAGGCTTCCAAGACCGCTTTAATGATCCAACATGTTTGGTATAGAAAATGGCATGTAGGTATCGGTTAAACTCATAAACAAATAGTGTCCATACTATTAATATGATCTAGTCATGTCCGTCCATTTGTCTATATGCCTGTCTGTCCGATTCAGAAAATGACTATAAAGTTCAAAAAAGGCTTTAAAATAGTGGTATAGTGATAATATTCGACACAAACACGTTTTAGAGTTAAACAGGTTAAACATTCGAAAAAATGTTTAACCTGTTCCAAAATTCGGCTTGATCTTCATATTAATCTAATGATTTAAGCCTGTGTGTAACGGACACCATCCGAAATTCAAGTTATTTTCAACATAACCAATTAAACAATCTTTCTGGTTAAGGTAGATATTGTCCTTTTTTTCCTGAAAGTCCTTTTTCATTTCCTACTGACCTTCAAACTAGGAAAAAATTTGGAGAAAATTACTTTGAGAAACGTGTCCCATCAAAATGAATTTGATTAAAATCTTAAAAGATTGAATAGAGCTTGTTATGCTGTATGTTATTCTTTTAATAACAATTTATCTCTGGACAACAACCCTTTTACAAACACCATTTTAAATTGTATGAAAGCGTGTGTGTGTGTGCAAATCAAATCAAACCAAATCAATATGTTTTGGTTAACGTTCACGTTTTCATTCTTGTGCTTCTTTATGTCAGTGTATGGTTTTCAATTTTTATGTAAAATGCAATTCAAATGCCAATAACAACACGTTTGAGGACAATAATTTGACCACAAACACCTAAAATAACATACAAAACAACAAACAGGAAAAAAAAAACGGATATCAAAGTCGAAAGATGAGAAAAAAGGGGGTACAAAAAAATACTACAAATACGTTTTTGTGGGAAATATTCCAAATAACAAAAAAAAAAAAACATTGTTACATTTACCATAATGCTGGAGGACAACGAATACATTGTAGTTTTCTACTTTAATAAAAAACTACAAGTACAAAAAGTACTGAAATCAGATAAAAATTTCATTACCTTATGGCCGCATATTATCAACATCAGGCATCTTTACCAAAAGCACTTTTTTCAAAGGACTCCATTCCTTTTTTGGTAAATATCCTGCACACATGTATATGAATGTAAATTTCTATGTTTAAGTGTTAGTTTTTAAGTTTAAGTATGAATATGAGAGATTTCGTTTTTTTTTGATGTTGTTGTTGATGATACTTATTGTAAAATATCACAAACAAACCAAATGTGTTTTATATCAAATATACAAAAACTACGGAAACAAGTAAGAGTGTTATATTCGGCCATGCCGAATCTTATATACCCACCATCAAATCATCCTTATAAATAAACATTGATATTATCGATCTATGTTGAATCATATGTCGATATTATTATGAACATCAGGGAAATATTTGGAAGAGGGAATTTAATAAAGGCTTAAGCATGGACCGTGCTCTTCCGAATTAAAAATATTAATTTTGTTTGATCCAATATTTATAACCATAAACTCATACAAAACTTGTTTATGTGAAATTTCATCGCTGTAGTCGCATTTGAGCGTTACAGCCAGTAACGAGCGTTACAGTCACTATCTGAGGGGGACCTTATATGGAGGGTGGGGTCAGTTATAGACCGATCTCCATAAAATGCGATAAATAGTTTTTGGCTAGTACAAAACTTGTTTACGTAGAATTTCACTGCTGTAATAGCATTTTTGAGTCAGTAATGAGCGTTAAAGTAATTTTCCGAAGGGGACCTTATAGGGGGGTATGGTCAATTACAGACTGATCCTCATAAAATTTAGTGAGAGATTGTAGCTAATACGAAAATTGTTCATGTCGTACTCAGTACTCGCAGTTTTAAGCTAGTAATGAGCTTTAAAGTCATTTTCTGAAGGGGACCTTACAAGGGGGATAGGGCTAATTAAGGACCGATCCTTATAAAATTTGATAAAGAACTTTTGGCTCACACAAAACTAGTTTGTGCCTTAAAGTCATTTTCTGAAGGAGACCTTATATGGGGGGTAGGGTCAATTATGGACCCACCCTCATAAAATTTAAGAACATGATTTTAGTTCCTATAAAAATTTTTTATGTCGAATTTTATTGCTATATATATGCACATATGTTTCTTAAAGTCAGATATGAGCATTAAAGTCATTTTCTGAAGGGGCCCTTGTATTGGGGGTAGGGTCAATTATGAACCGATCCTTATAAAATTTTACGAAGAGATTTCAATTCTTATAAAACATGTTTGTGCCGAATTTCATCGCTATTGATGCTTTTCTTAGCCAGTCATGGGCGATAAAGTCATTTTCTGAAGGGGACTTTATATGGGGGGTAGGGTCAATTATGGGCCTATCCTTATAAAATTCCACGGAGAGATTTATGTTCCTATAGAACATGTTTGTGCTGAATTTCACCGCTACTGATGCTTCTCTTATTCAGTTATGGGCGATAAAGTCATTTTCTGAAGGGGACTTTATATGGGGGGTAGGGTCAATTATGAGCCTATCCTTATAAAATTTAAAAAAGAGATTTAGGTTCCCATGAAACATGTTTGTGCCGAATTTCACCGCTATTGGTTCTTCCCTTAGCAAGTTATGAGCTATAAAGTCATTTTTGAAGGGAACTTTATATGGGGGGTAGGGTCAATTATGGACCGATCCTTATACAATTTTACAGAGAGATTTATGTTCCCATAAAACATGTTTGTGCTGAATTTCACCGCTATTGATGATTCTCTTAGCCAGTTATGGGCGATAAAGTCATTTTCTGAAGGGGACTTTATATGGGGGGTAGGGTCAATTATGAGCCTATCCTTATAAAATTTTAAAAAGAGATTTAGGTTCCTATAAAACATGTTTGTGCCAAATTTCACCGCTATTGGTTCTTCCCTTAGCAAGTTATGAGCGATAAAGTCATTTTCTGAAGGGGACTTTATATGGGGGGTAGGGTCAATTATGGACCGATCCTTATAAAATTCTACGAAGAGATTTAGGTTCCCATAAAACATGTTTGTGCCGAATTTCACCGCTATTGATGCTTTTCTTAGGCAGTTATAGGCGATAAAGTCATTTTCTGAAGGGGACTTTATATGGGGGTAGGGTCAATTATGAGCCTATCCTTATAAAATTTTAAAAAGAGATTTAGGATCCTATAAAACATGTTTGTACCAAATTTCACCGCTATTGGTTCTTCCCTTAGCAAGTTATGAGCGATAAAGTCATTTTCTGAAGGGGACTTTATATGGGGGGTAGGGTCAATTATAGACCGATCCTTATTAAATTTTACAGAGAGATTTAGGTTCCCATAAAACATGTTTGTGCTGAATTTCACCGCTATTGATGCTTTTCTTAGGCAGTTATTTTCTGAAGGGGACTTTATATGGGGGGTAGGGTCAATTATGGACCGCTCCTTATAAAATTCTACGAAGAGATTTACGTTCCCATAAAACATATTTGTGCCAAATTTCACCGCTATTGGTTCTTGCCTTAGCAAGTTATGAGCGATAAAGTCATTTTCTGAAGGGGGCTAGGCGAAATTGTGGACCGATATTGCCCATTTTCAATACCAAACAAACTGCATCAACTAGAAGTATCTGTGCAAAATTTCAGCTCGCTAGCTGCTTCCATTTGGACTCTATCGTGTTTTCAACAGACAGACAGACGGACAGACGGACAGACGGACGGACATGGCTAGATCGTCTTAGAATCTTATAAGGACCCAGAATATATATACTTTTATGGGTCTTAGACGAATATTTCAATGTGTTACAAACGGAATGACAAAAACAATATACCCCCCATCTTTTTTGATGGTGGGTATAAAAAAGAAGAAAATTCTTTATAAGAGGGAATATTGCAAATTATTTCTTTTCACTTGGTTTTTATTGTGCACGAGCAAAAAATCCTTCTTTTATTTTTTGTTTGTTATTATCCTTAACCGGAAAATATCCCACAGGAAACTCAAGCGCTTTTTTTACTTTGGCCAGTCCAATCTTTAACATCACAAAGTCGTTTTTTTAGATTATAGGCCACGACGTGCTTATACTTTGTGTTTTTCCCCAATTTTTTTTTTATTAGAAACTTTAGTAAATACAATTCTGATTCAGTATAAAAATCTGCACACCAAAAATGAAGTGTATTCATAACAAGGATAATCATTTTTATCAGGAGTCTTTTTTATATAACACGTGTATGTATACAATAATAGAAATATGTGTTTTTTGCATACAAAACTTCTTTTACGCCTTTTGTCATTTTGAGGTTTGGCATGGTAATTTTTGATTATATTTCAAAAGGTTAATTTAGTGCTATTTATACATATATCTACTTACATATAGATTTTGTAGATAAAATTACTTGGAATTTGCAAATTAATCACTAAATAAATTTGTTAACAGACAATAAATAAAGTCACGGTTTTTTCGCATATTTCACATTCATCTGTATTTGATCGTCGGGCTTTGTGAAGTTTTTCCTATCATACAGTGTCCATTGTCGTGTCCATAACTATAAGTTTATCATTCCGTTTGTAATTTCCACAATATAATTTTCCGACCCCATAAAGTATATATATTTAGGATCCTTTTAGATAGCGGAGTCGCCATATCCGTCTCTGTGTCCTTTTGTCTGTCAGTATATGTTTTTGATGAAATAAATTTTCGATATTTCCGAGAAGTTTTCTATTTAAAATCAGATACATCCCTCCATAAATAACGGAGATATAAGCAAAAATCTTCTGAAAACTTCATAAAAAAAGAGAATTTTGTGCATGCTTTGACAAAGAAACCAACAACAACTGTATTGCTTATTGAAAAAGCGTACGTATGGATATATGTTGGTTTAATTGTTTTGTGTATTTTGTTGTCTTTTATGTTTTGCTTGGTGACCTCCGGTAACTAACTAACTAACTAACTAACTAACTAACTAACTAACTAACTAACTAACTAACTACTAACGAACTAACTAACTAACTAACTAACTAACTAACTAACTAACTAACTAACTAACTAACTAACTAACTAACTAACTAACTAACTAACTAACTAACTAACTAACTAACTAACTAACTAACTAACTAACTAACTAACTAACTAACTAACTAACTAACTAACTACTAACTAACTAACTAACTAACTAACTAACTACTAACTAACTAACTAACTAACTAACTAACTAACTAACTAACTAACTAACTAACTAACTAACTAACTAACTAACTACTAACTAACTAACTAACTAACTACTAACTAACTAACTAACTAACTAACTAACTAACTAACTACTAACTAACTAACTAACTAACTAACTAACTAACTAACTAACTAACTAACTAACTACTAACTAACTAACTAACTAACTAACTAACTAACTAACTAACTAACTAACTAACTAACTAACTAACTAACTAACTAACTAACTAACTAACTAACTAACTAACTAACTAACTAACTAACTAACTAACTAACTAACTAACTAACTAACTAACTAACTAACTAACTAACTAACTAACTAACTAACTAACTAACTAACTAACTAACTAACTAACTAACTAACTAACTAACTAACTAACTAACTAACTAACTAACTAACTAACTAACTACTAACTAACTAACTAACTAACTAACTAACTAACTAACTAACTAACTAACTAACTAACTAACTAACTAACTAACTAACTAACTAACTAACTAACTAACTAACTAACTAACTAACTAACTAACTAACTAACTAACTACTAACTAACTAACTAACTAACTAACTAACTAACTAACTAACTAACTAACTAACTAACTAACTAACTAACTAACTAACTAACTAACTAACTAACTAACTAACTAACTAACTAACTAACTAACTAACTAACTAACTAACTAACTAACTAACTAACTAACTAACTAACTAACACTAACTAACTACTAACTAACTAACTAACTGAACTAAATCTAACTAACTAACTACATAACTACTAACTAACTAACAACTAACTAACTAACTAACGAACTAACTAACTAACTAACTAACTACTAACAACTAACTAACGAACTCACTAACTAACTAACTAACTACTACTAACTACCTAACTAATTTTAAGCACACTATGGTGAAGGGTATTAAGATTTGGCAACGGCGAATATGAAAAGTCTTGCAATGTTAATTTAGAGAAACTTCATTTTCCAAATGTTCCGGCTGGGATTCCCCTTACTCATGTTTGTAAACACCACTCTTGTAAAATGGTTTTGAATTCATCACAGTAATTTCCTTACTAGCGTCTTCTTCTGGTCCTAGCAATAAAAGAGTATTTGGTTATTGATCTCTTGCCTTAGTTTAAACCTTATCCACATTGCTTTCTATAGACATCTTTTGACGGCATAATTTGTCAATCTATTTTATACATAGTTATATTTCTTTATATCTTCGATTTCTGTTATTATTACTAATTATTGTGATTAGGAGGACGGAAGTATTGATACCATATCAGAACCATCTGAGTAGCAACATATTCCTACAGATTTTTGATCTGCGATCAGTTAGAATAGGTATAATGTGGCTTTTAAAAAGCCAGTGTAACTCTTTTCGAAGCTATGCATAGCTCTGGTTATCCTACATATCATCTAGTAACCATGTGTTTTGTTAGTCCATATTCTATCCACTTCTTCATTTCAGTGTTTAAAGTAAAAAGGAAGTCACATAGCCAAGTCTTAGGTATAAATACTAACCTAGGAACCTCTAAAAGAGATACATATATCTGAATTTCTAGCATGATATAAATATCATTGACAAATATGTTATGTCCATTTGCAATAGTGACGGAAAAATACCTTTTAGTTGCTTTGACCATATTAATTGTTACAACAATCGCCCTGCTAAGTTGTAATTGCTCCCGAAAAAAACACGTTTTAAGATTGTGTTTTTTCAAAATTAATACAAAGATTTTTAATAATAAAAACTAATCTTTAAGAAAAATGAGAAACTATAATGATGATTCAACCCTTTTCCAAATCTGTTCCTATCATACTTTTAACCCAAACTAAGTGACCAGTTAAAACAATCACACATTGACGCACAAACACACTCACATACAAATTAATTAATTATATCCTGACAATGATGTCATCTTTCAATGCTCATTCTTGCATTACATTACTTAATTACCTACAAAATATATGAATCTGCTTGGACATACAAATATATATGTAAGTATTTTACTCGTATGTAGATTGATCTTTGAAATCTTTTAACACTACACTTGTGGAATATTAATTTATAACATTTCGTTTATATAACTTCGGGTTCGTTTTGTAGTTTGTCAACTACAATTAATGTTAATAAACTGAACATTAATTAACATATGAAAACTATAAAATTACCATATGAAAATGAAAACTTACCATTATCAATGTATGTACATATGTATGGCCCAGCAAAAAAAAGGATGCATATAAATTTCATAATTACCAAAAGCAAAAAAGATGCCCAAAAAATGTCCTCAAAAAATATGTATAAATAATTTCTACTTGTTTTTTGTAATGAAAAACGTGTAATTAAATGTTGTGGAAAAATTGGTGAAACTGACCAAAAAGTTTTGTATTGAAAATTTTTGTTAAGAGGGTTGTTGTTGAGAAATTGTTTAACATTTTCCACACATTTTCATAAAAACTACTCAAGTTCTAAAATTGTAAGATATTTGAGTAGAAATTTATGTAAGTGTACTGTATGTAAAATGAATAACAAATTCTATTAATTAATTTATATAAGAAAAAGGATTTAGTTGTTAAGTCAACTAAAAGTCTTGAATTTTAATGAATTTAGACAGTTTTAGGTCTTATTTGTGTTTTATATTTAGGGGCAAATAATTTATTTCAACTGGTCAAAAATCTCTTATGCAAAGGGAATACTTTTAACGTATTAATTCTGGATTCTTTAGAGAACTTTTTTGAGATTTTGAATTTAATTGCGAGGCACATAACCCAAAAAGCCGGAGATAAAAAAGTTGTTTGCAGGAAATCAAAATCATAGATATCTTCATAAGTAATCTGGATGAACACTTAGATTAAAATTAAGTTTTAAATCGTACTCCACCAGCAAGTAAAAAATTATATTCGGACGTTAAGAGAAAACAAATTTCTGAAAGAGGCTTTATATCGGGACTGGGGAAAAATGTGAACCGATCCACATAAAATTTGGTGGATCTACGTTTAAGTCAAATGATTTTATACTGAATTTCATTAAGCGAATTGTGGACATTTAACTAATATTCTAAAGGGGTTTTGTATGAGGGCTAGGATCAAGTGAGGATCATTGCAAAATCCGATAGAGTCATCAATGCAAATATAAAACGATTATATTAAACATAATTATGAGCTCAAAAGCCCTATTTGGGAGGTTCATTTGTATGGGGGCTATGTAAAATAATGGACCGATCTTAACCTTTTTAAGAGCAGAGTTTTCTTACCAACATTTTGCATATTAAAGGCGCACAACAGTCCCACCAGTGTGGATATTACGCAAAATTGTCGAAATACAAACATCAGTTATCGGCCTGAACACCTTTAACTTGCCTTGTGTGTCGTATTTGACGGTGGTCTTTTCAATCACAGGGTGAGCTATAAATACCGCAGCTCCTTTATGATCCCTAAGTAACAAGGAGGAGGTAATTTTTGTACATGGCTCCGGACCATATAAGTACAAACACTTTGTTCGAATACTTTAGCTCTCTGCTTATCGCTGCCCCATTTCATAACTTCCGTGATGCTTCAGAAGCATCACAAGCAAGCAGATGAATTGACCTGTGTTGATTCGGCAATAGCATCTAGGGACGTAATCGCTAGAAGTACGTATCCATCAAATAATACAACGAAGAGTTTTTCATCTCAGGGAATACACTCTAGTGAATCTGGTATATTAACCGTAAACATAACCTGACATAGAAGGGAAATACAATGGTTTCACTTGTATAAGTTACCGAACATCCATCACCTTTCAACACATTCATTTCTAACGTTTAGTCATTGATCTGAGGGGCTCTGTTGTCACTACAGTAACAGCATCGAATTTATACTAAAATAATAATTTCGGCGTGCATCAGCCTTTAACTTAACATTATCTTTCAGCGATTTGTGTTTGATCATAACCACAACGTAAACCTCGAAGGAATCTCCCCAATAACTGGAGTAATACAAAGTTCGAAACTCTTCCCTATGGTTCCCGTGGTTAAATTCTTTGGTCAGATAGTCAAATGGCTTCCCCAGTTTATAGTCCCGACTGACTAGAGCCGAGATTTACATAAGCAAGACAATCTCATGTTTTTTTAGCACAACCCAGCAGTTCGGTCGGACAGTCCCGATCTACCTATATAATCTACCACTTATTAATCTACCCCTAGCCACCGACTGTCCAGGTGACTAGCTATTTTACCATATGCTTATCCTATGAGCAAATCAATCGTCAAAGCATAGATTACGAAGAAACAGATAAAAAGCTTAAGTTTGTTTTTTAACTGTCCCCTCTCTTCACCCTCGTTTACAAAGAGTACATCCGTGACGATAGACGAATTAAAGCCAACCAGGTGGTTAGACGTTATTGGAAATCACCGCCTTTTTCTGATGCATTGACTGTTTGTCGAACTGCAGGGATGCTTGCGTACAGCACTAGCTGTGGAACCTATAGCTCTTTGGAAACGATTTGCAAGAATTGCTCAAATTACCAGGAGGAAGTACTACTATACTGATGGTTTAATATAGCACCTGTAGCTATAAATTCTACTTAAATCTTAGAACAATCTCTCTAGAACAAGATTATTTTTTTCGGAATTAGGAAGATTTTATTTAAACAAAATCATCTATCTTCTACACAAATTATTTACTAAAACCAGAAATTCAAACAAATTCCTTTACAAAATTTTATTGTTCCATTTTCTCCCCTTTTATTTGCTTATTTTCTATTCTATTCTTTCATTAATAATCTGCAATTTACCTTTATTTAAATTATCTCCAATAAAAATTGTATGCATAACAATTGTCGTCATCAAAGACAAAATCAATTTCGAACAAATTTAAATTTAAGCAAAAGAATGAAAGAAATGGTTTTTATTTCTCAGTTTTTTGTTATAACAATGTCGCTACTTACAAGGATACATTGTCCTGCGATGCATAAAATTTAACAACCAGACCATATAAAAAAATCCAACTAATACAAAAGCAAACAAACACACACACTCCAATACAGTGAAATGGTATGTGTATTAAAACAAAAGGTATTGAATTTCAAGCAGCTGTGTGGAATCGCTTACTTGGGTTCGTATGAAATTGAGTAGAGTGTAGGTGGGTTTTGGTTTCAAACCCATATCCCCACCTTACTTTTAAAACAAATAATAGACTTGTGCTTCTTCCACTTTGGCCATTTGAAATAAAAGAAGTCGAATAAAAAAAAAAAAAAACAATAGAATAATATAACTAAAATAAGAAGACGAGCAACAACAACAACAACAAAATCAACCAAAGGGCAGTAAAAATCAGTAACACAAATCCCAAAGTGCGGGCTAAAATAAAAGTTTATGCAAATGTTGTTAAAATAAAACAATGCAAAGTAAATGTATAAAATTAAATAAAACAAGTTGCACAAATAACACACACACACCCACACATTCCTACATTCCTACATAAGTTTAAGGAAATTATTTCAAATGTTTCAAATAAAAAAAGGAAACGTATCGTTTCTATTACAAGTCTCATAATGGTCTGCAGGGAAATTCAATTTGAAATTATACCTGATGAAAGTAAAGAAAACTTTTTTCTTTCTATTTTTTCTATTTTACATAAAGAATGTTGTAAAAATTATGCGACACAATATAAAATCTATAAAAATTGTTACCAATTTGTTTGCTAACAAGAGAGAAAAAAAACTTTGCAAGTAGTGGGAATATTTTCAGGTGTTTTTTTTTTCACATTTCTCCTTAGCTTTACATAAAACAATAGACAGGAAAAACTTTAAAATATTTCCTTAAGAGCCGGAATAAAAAAATTAACATAAAAAGTTTTATGTTTTTATTACAATTTTTATTTTAATAAAATTTTATAAAAACAAGGACAACATACAACTTTGCAACAAACTCACTAATTCTAGCCTAAAAACGGAAGTCATGAATCATGACGGATATGTTTTTGTTGTCATTACGGAAATGTGTTTAAAAGTTTACAGCAGCTCAATGCTGGTCACTAACGTTTTTCGTTTATAATTATTTTATTAGTATTTTTTTTTTTTTTGGAAAACATGTAGGATATTTTAATTAATTGTAATTGTTCGTCTAGGTCAAACATATTAAATATAAACGTTTTTAAACATATTAAAGTTAATATTTATAAAGATCTTTAATATTTAAAGGACGTAAAATTAGGAAAATTCTAATCTCATATATCAAACATCAAAACCTACGTTTTCGATTTTTTTTCTTGTACAAATGTTGCAACAAAATTTAGTTTTGAAGATAAGCCGCACAAACCCCCCACAAAGGTCCCACTTTAAAATAAATGATTCAGTTTAAATAGATATATTTGAGGCCGATGAACAAAAAATTGCATTTCTTTTACTACGATTATTCGTGAACTGGAGAAATCTATATTATTATACCCTACACCACTATGGACGTCCGTCTATCCGTCCATCTGTTTATTGAAAACACAATAGGGACCGCACGGGAGGAACTAGACAGATGAAGCTGCTCCTTAACATAGAGTTTAAAGGGTCAAAAATTAGTTTATGAAACCAAAAATTATATTGTGGACAAAATACACAACCCAGCAGTTCGGTAGAACTGTCCCGAACTTCCTACTTAATCTACCACTTAGAGTTACCTCGAGCCACCGACTGCCTAGGTGACTACCAATTTTAACATGTGCTTATCCTACAAGAAAGTCAATCGTCACCCATATAGATTACGAAGAGACAGCTTAAGTTAGTTTTTTAAGTGTCCACTCTTTCGCTTACAAAGGGCGATTATCTTCACCCTCCATTACAAAGAGTATATCCATGTCGAAAGACGATTTAAAGCCTACCAGGTGGACAGACGTTAATGAAAATCACCGTATTTTTCTGATGCATTGGGGTAACCCTAAAAGGTTGGGTAAATAGGTTGTTCGGTACTGTCTGTCATGTACTAACATTTTAAATAGAAAACTTCTAGAAAGCATGACTGACAGAATTATTGATGATTTGAATCCCGAAGATATCTGGGGTTTTCAGAAAATTGATTTCAACAGACAGGCAGACATGGCTTAATTTACTCCGCTACTTATAAGAATCCAAAATGTACATACTTTATAGGGTCTGAGAATTATATTGTGGAAATTACAAACGGAATGACAGACTTATATATACCCTTCTAACTCCCCCCGGGGCATGTTTCTTTGATGAAAGGCCCTCATCTTTGTGTATTGCAATCCCGGGGTAAAGACGTAATATTAGTAGCTCTAGTCTGCCAGAACTATAAACTGGTGATGTCATTTCACTCCTCGGCTACTCCTTGGAATGATTTGACATGGGGTCGAACCAGAGAACCACATAATGTGGCCAGTTGCCCGCAGGACTTGTCGTGGCTGGTCAGTTGGTTGAGATTCCTTCAAGATCCACGTAGTGGCTGTGGTTTAAACCCAAATTCGCGGGAAGAGTAAGTTGTTGTTAAAAGACTGATGCACGGTGAAATCTACATTTCGGGATAAGTTCGGTGCTGTTGCAGAATGACAGCAGATAACCCACAGAGGAGTGACTGTGGGACTAAGCGTTGGAATTGAGTTGGTGTTAATTGTATATGTAGGGGTATACTGTACTCATCCGCCCGTATACCTAGAGTGAGTCTGTCGTATGGTGTTCTCTTATGAGTGCGTCGGATAAATGAGTGTGCAAGGTTGAGTGGTGATGGATGATAGGTATCTTATACAAGTGATACCATTGAATTTTCCTTCCTTGTATGCAGGTATGTTCAGAGTAAACTCCGTTGATACAACATTTACCACAGTGTGTATGTATACAAGATATATTCATAATTTGAATAATTTGTTTGAACTCGATTTCATTATTAGTACTATGACTAATAATGGGGCCCTTATAAGGGAGTTATGGTCAATTCTAGACCGATCCAGTTTCAGTTGGTAATACGATTTCTATTGATTTTTAATTCATATATGCAAAATGTTGTAGTTATACCAACATTCTATACTACACTAACACTAAATCCGGGAATATATAAAATTTTGAACATATTCTAATAATTTTTAACCGTGTCAATTCTTGGATGGAAATGAAGTCTAGTCACAAAATTCGTTAAGTTAGCTGCTAGATATATAAAAGTTTTGAATACCGAAGATATGTATGTATCTATGGTCTTCTAAGATTTATTTAAACAAACAGACAGACGGTCAGAGCTTAAGCGACTCTGCATTCTATAAGGATCCAGATTATTTATACTTTATAAACAATCTTTTAATGAATTTGTATGTACCCTTCTTATGAAGGTGGAAGGTATAAAAACTTTAAATTTTTCCTTGGGCAGACCTTATTTCAATTACTTAGACATTTTTTGAAAATTCATGTCATCAGATTGAGATAAACTTTGAACAATTTTGAAACCTTTGGAGCAAAATCAAAATGTTTATATAAAACATTTAATTGATTTTTTGTTATGAAAATAATGGTCTGTGGCTTTAATAGATTCTCAGACGATTTAGTTTTTCTGTCTGTCCGTCTCTTAAAAACACGAAAGGGTCCAGTCAGGATGAGCTATAGGACTGAAATGTTCACCAAATATTCATATGTCACTTCTTAATTTGACTTATTTTTTATAAAATACCCATGCTGGGGAAATATAATTTTAGAAACCATAATGTATTTTTAAATTTTTTTACCGACCACTTAGTAGATCAAGAATCGTAAATGCAATCCCACGATTTAAATTGATTTGCCAATTCATTACTTCTCAGTAAAAACTTTCATTACCATGTAAGGGATTAAAATGCTAAAATTTACTTACACAATAGCATTTTAAGTCATTATTTTAACATTGTGATGTCACTGGAGGCAAGTACTTACCACAAACGATTACAAGTAATTAGAAAAAGTAGTCATTGTAAATCACATGAAAAAACGTGTACAACATCTATATCTTTACTGGCAAGATGACTAATGAATTAGAAAGTATTTATATAACACATTATTAGTAAGACCTTATTAGACTACTTCTATATAATCCAGACCGTATGTAGTAGTAGTTCATAGAAAAGGAATTACAATTGAAAGCCATTACCTAGTTTTTGCTGGGTTGCTATTCCAAAATCTTATTAAAACTTGATAATTCTTCATTTAATTATTATATATATTTTCTTAATCTTTATTTTCAAGATATTACTTTTATTTGCTTGCAAATCACAAGCAAATTATTAAAAATTCCCTAAACAAATGTTTTAAATTAAATTTTAAACTTGACCATTATCAACACAATTTCTTAATATTTTATTATAATAGTCTGGCTTCGTAGAATATGTTTCTTTTTACTGACTTATTGCTAAAGACAGCACAACCACACCTTCTTTGCTGTGAAGTAATAAAAACTGCACTATTTAAATAACATTTCCGCCACCATTTCAGAAAATCCTGTAACTGAAACCCACAAATTAAGAAAAAATCGTATACAGTCACCACAGGGACAAAAAACACGTAAACTTAACTACGCGACATTTAATTTAATTTCGTGCTTCTTGATTTCTTCATTTTTATACAAATATAAGGAAAACACATAAAAAGGAAAGAAAGAGAAAGTCTAAGGACCTTGTTAAGGATGCCACTAACAGCAGTAATACATCATGACTCTTACTTACGTTTAATATACAAGGTGGAAAACAGGAGTAAGTACATGAAGTAGCAGCAGCACTACACTTCAAGAAGTTGTTGATGGTAATGGTGATGACGATGATGATGATGATGATTGTATCTGTAATAAAAAAAAAATAAAATAACTGTGTGTTAGTATCTATTTCCTTGGTGTTGGTTTTCATTTGTTATTTAAATACTTGTACACCGTCAATGTACTTCATTCAGTTGCCCATAGAAAATTTGTACTAAATCACAGTGATTTCTTGCGTGAATTCTTCTTGCTGGAATTAATGCATTCTTAAGACTACAAATAGTCCAGGAAACTCTACATTATTATACGGGAAATAGGAAGTAGCATAAGAACAGCAATATGTTTTATTAAAGGACTTTCTGTTTACTTTCATTTTTTGTTTTTATTGGTCTATAATTTATTTTGTAGATCTTTTCCTTCATTTCATATTCTCTTGATTGTTTTTGACTTGTTTATGCTGGGGTTTTAGAAATTAATTAATATTTAAATTGGCTTGTGTTTTATTAAACTACTACGTTTGTAGTTTTTTTATTGTATTGAAAAATAAAAATTTGCATAAATTTATATAAAGTAACCCAATAACGATTGAAAATTGTTTATACTTTATGGCAAAATTGTTTGTGAATTCTCTAATTTTACAGTAGAATGGGATTATGCCATAGGCCGTCCTCTATAGCATTTAAAAGGACGATTAATGCTTTGAAACAAACAATTTTTGTCGAGTATTATATTAGTACTAAACAATTGGAATGGTTTATTGACATTAAACAGTAACAGAGGTTATATTGGGTTTAAGTATGGACCAATATAGACCGATCCTCATGATATTTCATAGAGAGATTGTAGTTCCTATAAAACTATTTTATGTTGAAATACTATAATTTTTAAGTCAGTTATGAGCTAAAGTGAACTTCTATAGGGCCAATTACGAACTGATCTTCGTAAAATTGGGAAAAAAAGTTTTTGATTTTTCAGTAGATCATAATAGATTGGACCTTTTGGTCCTACGAAATACACAGCATTATCTTATCGCCAGGGATATTAGGCTTTGAAGTTTTATATGCTAGTTGGCCGCGCTTCTCATACTATGTCTCAAGTAGCATTTCTAACATGAAATATCTTTCAAAGTCTCTCGGCTTTAATTCGTTTAGTATCCAATTTCCATGCTTATGGGTGAAACCAAAGATTGCTAAAGATTGCTTCATTGGTAGCTTCCAATGATTTTACAAGCTGTGCAAGTTTCAAAACAATCTTCATTATATTGCTAAATTTAATTTAAGACTTGGTCTCCAAACTTTTTTGGCTCACCTGGGCGATCTTTGTCTTTTATGTCAAAATCACCTCTCTCGAACATTGAAACACGTTCAAAATAGCTTCGATCAGCAGTGGCACTTGTTTATACCCTCCACCACCATCAGTGGTATATAAGTTCGTCATTCGGTGGGTAACACAAAGAAAGATTCATCTGAGACCCAACAAATATATTCCGGGTCCATGTGAAATTTTGAGTCCAATTAGCTATATCCATCTGTCTGTCTGCCTAAAACAAGCTCACGTCAAAACTAACCAAAATAAATCAAACATATTCATTGAAAATATTAATCATCAAAGTAAACAGTATTGGAAATCAGCAAAATCGGTTTACAACGTAAAAACTTATGAGTACAAATTTTAGACTCCCTCGAAAAAATTAGTTTTTTCCTAATTCTTGAGCAGTTTTTCAGAAACTACCAAAGATAATTCGATAAATTTTGTCACTCATTTTCGACCAGGAATGAATCCTGTTCAGAATTAAAACAATCTATTCAAAATTTCCCATAGCCACCATACAAAGTTACATATTCCCGGAAATTGATTTATCGTTAACAATATCTTCAAAAATATCGATATGACCACACAATTTTGTAAATGTAAATATATTATCAACAGAAATCATATTACCAACATAGATCTGTATCGGTCCATAATTGGTCATAGCATCCATATAAGGTCCACTTTAGAAAATCACTTAAATGTACATTAATAATTAAGAAATAAAGATATCGGAATCAAATTGGAAATAAAAAAAATACGGGATCGGTCCATTATTGATCAAAGCTGCCATCCATATAAGGTCCTCTTCCGAAAATCATGTGAACGAAAATATTTCATTACTTAATAAAGATATTGAAATAAAATTCACCGTGAGTGTGTTTAAACCATCTATAAATCACCCTGCTAAAGTTTTTACGGATCGGTCCATAATTGGTCATACCTCCCATATGAAATCCACTTCCGAAAATTACTTAAGCGAACAAATTTCATTTCATAAAAAAAAGAGTTATCGCAATAAAATTCGACATGAGTATATAAACAAATCATTCTGTAAATTTTATTAGTCATAGCTCTCATATAAGATCCACTTCCGAAAGTCACTTAATCCCACATATTTCATTAATATATAAAGATATATATGTTACATGAGTATATTTTCTGTATAGATAAATCATTTTGCAAAATTTTGTTCCGATTGGCCCATTATTCTCGGAAAACAAAACATTCTCTAAAAATATTCAGATGGGTTTTTTTAAGTAGCTTACAAGTGGAGGGTAGCACTTTAACTTATCGAAATTTCTATTGCTGCAGCTGAAGAATTTAGAAAACATGCGAGATCTTGCATATTGACCAATTATCAATATTTAATCACGCAAATATATTTCTTAAATTAGAATTTCAAAGAAAATTCAAGAATTAAAGTTTCATGTTCAAATTACTTTAACACTTAATTTGCAATTTCCTTAAATACTTTATATTCATTTAACAAAATAATGAGAGTTAACTTTATTTTACCTTTTATCCCTCTAATATTTGCAGGTTGTGATACTTCTAGCTAAAGCAAACAAGTAAAAAAGGATCCCTCTTCAAAAGCTGCATAGATATGCCTCGAAAGAAAAAAAATAAAAATTGTCAAGATAATCACTTTATATTCAACATTTAATAGATTATGTGGCTTATAACACACACTCATATACATGTGTAACAGCAACATTTACGAATAACCATAGGTGTCTTACTATATTATATACTACTTCCATTTTGGAGCACCTTGTTTTTTTGCAATTCCCCGAGCGAAAAGTGCTAGATAAACTTTTAGTCGTGCTGGAGTTTAAGTTAATTCATTCCCATTTTACTATATGGAGTCCTTGAGCTGCTTACAATGATGTACTTTCCAACTGATTGTTGTTACTGATACTTGAACAATGTGTTTGTCTACTGCTGCAGGTTGTGGTGTCAGAGTGATGATGTCATGTTTGTTGGTTGGATGTTAAGAAGTGGTAGAAAAGTAGAAGCATTTGTGCTACATGCTACCAAGAATTGTGTGGTTGGTGGCTCATTGTCTAACACCGTGTACGTGATATGAAATTTAATGTTTCAATTAGAGGTAAAAGTTAAGTACACACATTTACTCACATACATTGAATGGAAAAAATACGCAAATTCATCTAGAGTTTTTCATAGCAGCAGTTGAGCTTAAGAGCTTGCTGGAGACTACATAGAAAGTTTGAGCACATTTTTTTCTGTCTTTATTTCTATACTTTTTTTGCAACTAGTTGGTGGTATTATTATCTAGTAGAAATAAAGTGTCGTACCTATGTCAGCACTTATCGAGGGATCAGTTAAACTTTTACTTATTTTCCTTATATCCTCGTGTTTTTGTTAGTTTAGTTACATTATATTCATTAGAGGTAAGGAGAGGTACTTACCATACGATACGTGTAGTATGTGAGTGTTATGTATAGAGTTTGTGGTTAAATGTGTTGGTTAATTCTAAAGTGCTTGGCAAATTTTTACTTAATGTTATTTTTAAGTGGATGTTATTTTTTTCTACATGTGTAAAGTGTGAACTATGGTATTCGAGAAGTGAGTGTGGAACGCTGATATTGGAACGTTAAATTTTAAATATTGAATGACATAATTGAACTGTGATATAAACTTTGAACTTGATGGCTGGGTAGACTAGCAAAATACTAGATTATAATGCAATAATGAGAATTCAGAAGCTCTAAATTTTGTCCATATAAATGTACTCAAATCAACCGGATAAACTACTCGAAGTCAAGAAGAATTCGAAGTCTCTTGATATCGACTAACAATATGCTGAAATTGGTGATTCCCAGTAAATATAAAATGAAGTACTTACAAGAGAATAACATTTATCACCACTTCAAAGTAGCACTAATTGATTTTTTTACCTTCTGAGGAAGTGATGTTTAAAGACTTCCGAAAAAGCGAAAATAATTAAAATTTTTCAATGTTGAAGATATATTTTTGTTCTTACATCTGTGATAAAAAAATGTTGTATTTGGGCTTTCGTATTAAATGTGTCTATTAGCCTACTTGATGTTAATATTATTTAAGTCAAATTAGTTGTATTCTGTAATACTACAATTTCACTTCCGAATAACTTCCAAAAAAAGAGCATTAAAATTACTTCTTGAGAATGACTTTAGAAGTAGTGAATTTGGAATCAAATAAAAAGAACATACCTGCTATTACAAGCCTGTGTTAAAATCATCACTTCTTCAGGTCTTTTTCAGTACTTCCATGAAGTAAATTCTACTTCTTTTTCGCTTCTTTGGAAGTTCTTTTTTTGCAGGGCTACGTTGACTGTAGAATCGGTAGGCTGATAGTAGTACAATTGACAAACAGGTGAAATCTTCGCTTTAGAGAGACCATTGAAGGTTGGTTTTGCTTTGTTAAGGTGACTTGGTTAATTAGAGAATTTCAACTCATGTTTTAGAAAAGCAATGGTTTAAGCCGAAGGAAATTAAAAAACATGCCGTTCTATTGCATAAGACTGTGTATTGACGTTAGGTAGTTAGTTACGTAGTTAGTTAGTTAGTTAGTTAGTTAGTTAGTTAGTTAGTTAGTTAGTTAGTTAGTTAGTTAGCTAGTTAGTTAGTTAGTTAGTTAGTTAGTTAGTTAGTTAGTTAGTTAGTTAGTTAGTTAGTTAGTTAGTTAGTTAGTTAGTTAGTTAGTTAGTTAGTTAGTTAGTTAGTTAGTTAGTTAGTTAGTTAGTTAGTTAGTTAGTTAGTTAGTAGTTAGTTAGTTAGTTAGTTAGTTAGTTAGTTAGTTAGTTAGTTAGTTAGTTAGTTAGTTAGTAGTTAGTTAGTTAGTTAGTTAGTTAGTTAGTTAGTAGTTAGTTAGTTAGTTAGTTAGTTAGTTAGTTAGTTAGTTAGTAGTTAGTTAGTTAGTTAGTTAGTTAGTTAGTTAGTTAGTTAGTTAGTTAGTTAGTTAGTTAGTTAGTTAGTTAGTTAGTTAGTTAGTTAGTTAGTTAGTTAGTTAGTTAGTTAGTTAGTTAGTTAGTTAGTTAGTTAGTTAGTTAGTTAGTAGTTAGTTAGTTAGTTAGTAGTAGTTAGTTAGTTAGTTAGTTAGTTAGTTAGTTAGTTAGTTAGTAGTTAGTTAGTTAGTTAGTTAGTTAGTTAGTTAGTTAGTTAGTTAGTTAGTTAGTAGTTAGTTAGTTAGTTAGTTAGTTAGTAGTTAGTTAGTTAGTTAGTTAGTTAGTTAGTTAGTTAGTTAGTTAGTTAGTTAGTTAGTTTAGTTAGTTAGTTAGTTAGTAGTTAGTTAGTTAGTTAGTTAGTTAGTTAGTTAGTTAGTTAGTTAGTTAGTTAGTTAGTTAGTGTTAGTTAGTTAGTTAGTAGTTAGTTAGTAGTAGTTAGTTAGTTAGTTAGTTAGTTAGTTAGTTAGTAGTTAGTTAGTTAGTTAGTTAGTTAGTTAGTTAGTTAGTTAGTTAGTTAGTTAGTTAGTATAATTTCTGCTAAAGTAATTTCTTTTAAACTGACCCACTGTTATTTCTCTGTTATTCTCTCATATAAAAAGGTACACCAACGGAAAGTGTTTTAATGTAATCCCTAAACTAAATCTCTATATCAAGCACTTTTAGTTAATTTGTTTGCTCAAGACAAACTTTTTCACTGCATGTTTTCGTATCAATTCGAAGTTGTTATTATGAAAATTTCATGAAAAATTACTTAAACTTTAATAATAAAATTGATTTTAAGCTTTAATTTATGTACTACTGCGTTGTGAAGATATTAATCATAAAAAGAATTTATTTCATAGTTTATTCGTTCATGCGAGTGTGTGGAAGACATTTGTCTAGAAGTGAAATTAAAGTTTTCTTTGTTTTGTAAAATTGTTTTAACCTTCTGCTAGCAGTAGTGGCAAATTACAGCCAGCTAAAGGTATGTATAGCTTTTCAACATTAAGTGGTCGGAAAAGGCGGAAGAGAGGAGTAAGAGGAGCAAACAAACACAAAGACAGACAAGACAGGCAGAAACAGACAGTTAAATATACAGGCAGTCACTCAAAATGATTGATGAACCTTTTTCTACACTGACTACTACTGTGCATATAATATTAGACTAGTACAAAAAAGGAAATTGGATTATTAGTAATTGCTTATTTGGTCGCTGTAATAGGTTATTTTTATAAACTATACAATGTGTAATGGATATATGGGTAAGAAACAAACATCATTTAATTAATTTTTTTGTACCAGTCTATTATAAATATGTACGTATGTATATAAAATATAAATACGTATGTGTGTGTGTGAATTTTTCACATAATACTGCCATACAAACAATCATTCATTCATATTCAAGGGATTTAAGCAGGAAATAATGTTCTATTATTAAAAGCTAAAATTAAACGTAACTTGTCATCTAATACTCGTACATAAACTCTATTACACACTAACACAAACTCATACATTAACAACCATATATCCAAGCAAACACACACCAAAATAAGCAATTTAAATCCTTTAGAGTTAAATATTTTAAAGCTTTTTTCTGACCACTTTTATTTATTTAACTTAAAATTTCTATAATTTTTTTGTTATCAATTTTTAAACATGAATGATTTTTATTGTTAAACAAAACTATACAAAAGTTTTTTATTTTAGAAAAAAATGCGAATAAAAAGTTTTTAAATATTTATACAATATAAACCCTCAACTCTGTTTAGGACACGTTGATTTTTCTAAATGTATAAAAAAGTCCAAAATAACAGAGTTAAGCAACTAAGTCGCAGATTGTGCACACTATGTGGTTGATGAAATTTGCTAAATAGATTAATTCCATAAATATTTCAAATTCAATAACATAATTTTATTATTTGGGAATTATAATAATTATTTTCGAATAAAATTTATTTTCAATGTGGAGTTAAATGGTTAGGTTAGGTGTTAGGAGGATGTATAGTACATCAAATCCAATGTATAGTACATCAGTCCGATGGGTATATTAAGGGCCGTGGGCGCCATATTTATTCTGATCCAATTTACACATTCCGTTATTGCTCGGACTTCTGCCTGGAAGCTTGTGTTATGATTAGGAAAACGGTGGTATATTTCTGTTTCTGGGTCTTCAATATAGAACCCCAGGCCCACATAATCCCCAAATTTAGAGCCATCCGTATAACACCGGATTCCTACAGTTCCGCTTGACCGAGACATTCTGTCTGGGATCAGCGTTTCAAAGTTTCCGACATATTGTGTGTCTGGTATACGATCAGGCACGTCCGATGATTGTGTATAACCTTCCAATGTGTCCAGTATACATTGATGACGCACAGTGGTATAGGAAAAAAAAAAGAGGGAAATAATTCGGTAACTTCTAAACGGTTAATCCGATTTTAATGAAATTTGGTATGCGCAAAGAGGAGGTGTTGTCGAGTTTAGGTTTTGAATTTGGACCTTATAGGCCAACCAGGGGCCCGGCGGGGGGTCCTCAAATTAGGACACCTCGGCTATGTTAAATTTTTAAAACGATCCTATTTCTTCATTTGAGTTCCGATTTAAAAAAAATTTCGTATATAGAATCTCCTCATCGAGCACTATAAAAAATGTCGTCGTAGCAGTAAATTATCTCTTATAGTTTAGGAGATATTCGCATTTGAATATTAAAATTTTAAAATTTTTACCGTCCTTACTTTAGTTTTTTTGATAATAGCAGGTCCAAATATTTCCGATTTTCGCCATTTTTTTTTATTTGCTTAACAACAAGTTTATATACCAAGCAGTGAAAGAATTATGTAAAAATCATGACTGAGTCCAAAGTTATAGGCATTTAAATTTAAAAAATTAAAAAAAGGCGAGTTTTTGTCATTTTTTTGGGAAAAAAGTATCTTTTTCTTTTTAAGTTATCTAAAAAGTTTCTAAGAAGATGTATATAGAATTTATACTTTTTGGAAAGCTGACTTTACATAAAATACGATAAATGAAACAAAACCTAAAAATTTTTGATACCGAGGGGACCAGGTCCATCCAAAAAAACCCTATTTTTTATGGAAAATTAAATTTTGAGCAAAAATTCTCAAATCGCATAGTCGATATCAAATTATAGTGACCTGTTTTATATGACCCAATAAGTTCTTAATCATTTTGTAACGGGTTTCGATAACCCCGCCCCTGGTATGGATATAATAGGCAAAAAACCAAAAAATCCCATTTTTGGGATTTTTTAAAACTTTTTTGGGAATTCCGGGATTTCTAATAAGAAAATTCGAAATTTTTATTTAATTTTGGATTTTGAGTAAAAAATCTACCTAACTGTAAAATTTCATCAAAAAATATTCATAAATAAAATTTTTATTGCAATTTGAAAAATTTGTATCTTCGCAAAAACTGAATAAAAAACATTTTTTAATTTTTTTTAAAAAAAGTATTCCGCGAATTTTTTAATTTTCAAAAATTATATACAGTTTTGAAAAATAGACAAAATTACCTTTCCATTGATATATAACATGCCTACCTAATGTTTTTTAAGTGACAAATTAATTAGGGAAAACTCAACATCTTTTAGAAAATTTGCCTAGCACTATTATTTTCATCCATAAGGTTAACTCTTAAATTTGTTACATATATGGATGAAAATAATAGTGCTAGGTAAATTTTCTAAAAGATGTTGAGTTTTCCCTAATTAATTTGTCACTTAAAAAACATTAGGTAGGCATGTTATATATCAATGGAAAGGTAATTTTGTCTATTTTTCAAAACTGTATATAATTTTTGAAAATTAAAAAATTCGCGGAATACTTTTTTTAAAAAAAATTAAAAAATGTTTTTTATTCAGTTTTTGCGAAGATACAAATTTTTCAAATTGCAATAAAAATTTTATTTATGAATATTTTTTGATGAAATTTTACAGTTAGGTAGATTTTTTTACTCAAAATCCAAAATTAAATAAAAAATTTCGAATTTTCTTATTAGAAATCCCGGAATTCCCAAAAAAGTTTTAAAAAATCCCAAAAATGGGATTTTTTGGTCTTTTGCCTATTATATCCATACCAGGGGCGGGGTTATCGAAACCCGTTACAAAATGATTAAGAACTTATTGGGTCATATAAAACAGGTCACTATAATTTGATATCGACTATGCGATTTGAGAATTTTTGCTCAAAATTTAATTTTCCATAAAAAATAGGGGTTTTTTGGATGGACCTGGTCCCCTCGGTATCAAAAATTTTTAGGTTTTGTTTCATTTATCGTATTTTATGTAAAGTCAGCTTTCCAAAAAGTATAAATTCTATATACATCTTCTTAGAAACTTTTTAGATAACTTAAAAAGAAAAAGATACTTTTTTCCCAAAAAAATGTCAAAAAATCGCCTTTTTTTAATTTTTTAAATTTAAATGCCTATAACTTTGGACTCAGTCATGATTTTTACATAATTCTTTCACTGCTTGGTATATAAACTTGTTGTTAAGCAAATAAAAAAAAATGGCGAAATTCGGAAATATTTGGACCTGCTATTATCAAAAAAACTAAAGTAAGGACGGTAAAAATTTTAAAATTTTAATATTCAAATGCGAATATCTCCTAAACTATAAGAGATAATTTACTGCTATGACGACATTTTTTATAGTGCTCGATGAGGAGATTCTATATACGAAATTTTTTTTAAATCGGAACTCAAATGAAGAAATAGGATCGTTTTAAAAATTTAACATAGCCGAGGTGTCCTAATTTGAGGACCCCCCGCCGGGCCCCTGGTTGGCCTATAAGGTCCAAATTCAAAACCTAAACTCGACAACACCTCCTCTTTGTGCACACCAAATTTCATTAAAATCGGATTAACCGTTTAGAAGTTACCGAATTATTTCCCTCTTTTTTTTTTCCTATACCACTGTGTGACGTGTCCGATAACGGCTTTTGGTTAGTTCGCCTAAAGTAAAGAGTAATCGCCGCCTCATATCTTATATATGTTTCAATGGGTAGAATATATAGCAACGTTTCCAGAGCTTTGGTTGTAGTAGTACACATGGCACCACTTATACCCAAGCAGCATGTACGCTGAACTCCCTGAAGTAGTTTGATATTACACTTTTTGTCCAAAGCAGTCCACCAGATTATTGAAGCATAAGTTAGAATTGGTCTAATTACACTTTTACAAAGCCATTTTGTTATAGTAGGACTATGCCTATTGTTCTCCTACATATCGCCCAGCACCGATATGCCTTGTTGATCCTATCCTCTATGTGGTGTCTCCATTTTAATTTCCGGTGGAGGATTACACCTAAGTACTAAGTACCTAAGTACTCTGTCAACGGTATCTTCTTACCCAAGAAGTAAGGTTCAGTATACGTAGAAATTTTTTTTTCTGTCTTCGCCGGGTTAACATTGAGTCCTCTTGGTTGAGCCCAGCTCAAGGCCGTATTCAGAGCCTCCTCAGCTCTTCTACACAAGTAATTTGGATCCTTTCCCTTTAAAAGTATTACGACATCGTCTGCATAGCAGATAGGTTAAGTCTATTCTCAGTTATGGTCCTTAGGAGGCTATTAATCGTGGTAACCCACAGCAAAGGTGACAAAATGCCACCCTGTGGTATACCGCGAAATACCTTTTTCCTAATAGTAATATCGTACATTTCGCAGCTTATCCATCTGTTCCTTAGCATGTAGTTGCTCCAGTTACAGAGCACCCGGTCAACAAAAAACTGGTCTAGGGATTGGATAAGAGTATCAGTGTGCACGTTATTGAAAGCGCCTTCGATGTCAATGCATATCGCCAGTGTATAAAGTTTGCTGTCGAAGGATTCACCTATGTACTGAACAACTTCGTTTGAAGCGGTTTCCACCGATCGTCCCTTTACATAATCATGCTGCTTAAATTTTAGATCTTTGTCGGGTATACTGCTTTTAACCATACTATCGACTATCCGTCCCAAGGTTTTAAGTAGGAAGTTCGTAAGACTTATCCGTCGATAAGACTTAGGTGTCGCATAGCTAGATTTCCCTAGTTTGTGTATAAATATTACTCTTTCATCCTGCCATTTAATGGGGGTATATGTGAATTTCAAGTATGCAGTGAATATCTGAGACAGATGTACGGAAACGGAGATGACGGGAAAATGCCATCCGGCCCTGCAGCTTTATAGAGAGCGAAGCTCTTGATTGCCCCTTTAACCATATGTAATTACAATTTCCGTGTTAGCTTCCCCATCCTCCAATATCGGTTCATCTATGTTATTCGATATACCGGGTGGGAAATGAGAGTCCATTAAGATTTTCGTTGTCTCCTCCATAACCTCCAGCCTCCCGATCCTTTTGGATAGGATTTTTTTGGAGTTAAATACTTTTGATGGGAAAAGTATTCTATCTTAAATTGTTCTCTTGAATATTTTTTATTTTCAAGCAGACTTAACCATTATTACAAACAAACTAATTTTTGGTTAACATGAGTATAGAGTGCTTAAATCCTTATAACCCATACATAAATCCTATTGTATTGGATACCTTCATAACAGTCCTGATGATGATGACTGAAAAAAAGTGAACATTCAGCAAATATTATCATCATATGTGAACGAACAATAACCATACAAAACACACGGTTAAATATTGCAAAAAAAAAAAGTCCAAAATCATACAAAAGCATTCATTCATAGATTTTTTCCCTGAAAAACCTACATATGAGCCTCTATTGATGTGTGGTTTTAGATTGTCCTTTTCTTTTTTGCTGTTGTTGTCTTTCTATTGTTTGAAGCTTAGGATCTGTCAGTAACATACATACCCATGTGGTGTTTGATTTTTATATATTCACATTCTAAAAATCATACATTTTATATGAAAAGAAGAAAAAGCTATTGAAAAAAGGTTTTGTTTATTTATTTTTATATCTATTTAAGTACTTTAGCTACATGTGGAACAATATTATTTTTGTAGTTGTAAAGTTTAAAATGTCCTTAAAATACCTGTGACCTGGAAAATTTTTGAAGCAATAAGTCGTGGCTTAGTTTTCTTTCTTAGATATTTAAATGTGTTAAATTAGGGACTCTAATCTGGAACAAAATTATTATGCCTAATAAAACGATACTAACTGTTTTGAACACAACTGATTTCTTTAAAGTGAACATTGTTCGTTAAAAACTCCCGGAAATGCGGCCAGATTTTAAGCCATAAACTACTATAATGGCCACGCTCGATCACATCTTTCGAGAAGGCAAGAGTTGATCAGTCATGTGTCGTCATCCAGTGATCATGCGAAAAATACCACTATGTCATTGGCAAATATTATCATACCAGAGCAGGGTGAGCAACAACAGAGCAAAGCTATCGACAACCAAAAACTGCTATATGGGGTACTGAGATGGAAGCAGAAGAATATGCTCCAGAACATCGAATTAAGTCAAACTCAGAACAAGCTCTTTGAGACTTCCACATCTTGTCTCAAACAGCTTGTTCTGAGCTTGATTTACGTGAATACCTGTCGTGTTGGCCTTATTTCACGGTGATAATTTTTCAACCACTGGGTGAGCTGAACTACTCACCAACGCAACTTTTGTAGATGGTTCTGCCGTTTCATGTAGAAGCACTTTGCTCAAATACTTGAGCTATCTAATCTCTGACCATAGCTGCCCGTTACTTATCTTCCGATATGCCAGAACATCACCTCCGTTTACAACCACGCAGATGATATGGCCTCTATTGAGTCGGTAACAGCATCTATTCGATATACTAAAACTCGAATACAAACTCAAATAAGCCGAGGACTTTGTTCTTGCTCACAGAGAATACACTGTGGAAAATCTAGCATGAAGAAAGTTTTCCCTGAACATACCTGGACAAAGAAGAAAAGTCAATGTTATCACTTGTATAAGATACATTTCATTCATCAGCATTCAACCCAGCACTCTTCTCATTCATTCGACACACCCATAGAGAACAACATCCGACACACTCACTATAGGTATGCGGGCGGGTATGATTCGTATACCCCTACATTCATCCTGCGCTTAGTCCCACAGCCACTCCACTGTGGGGTATCTTCTGACTTCGGTAACAGCACTGAACTTATCTCGAATTATATATTTCACCGTGCATCAGTCCTTTAACCGACATATTGTTCCCGTGAATTTGGGTTTAAATCACAGTCACCATGTGCACCCCGCAGGTACCTCTGCAATAACCGGGAAAAGACAAAGTCCGAAACTCAGCCCTGCGGGCTACCGGTTCCTGTGGTAGCAGGTTATGTGGTTCTCTGATTCGACACTATGTCAAATAATTCCAAGGAAAGGCCGAGGATACATTTAATCATCACCAGTTTATAGTGCTGGCAGACTAGAGGTACTGGTAGTACCTCTTTTGCTTAATCACTCCCAAGGACTAGAACGTTTGAAAAGACGTACCAATGCGGAAGAAGAAGCAAGACGTTGATAGAGAAAACCCAATAAGCACTCAAAAAATTAAAATTCAAGTGCTTGTGTTTTAATTGGAATTCAACTTAAATTCCAGCTTATTTTTCAAATATTTTTCAAGTAAAAAAATGTTGAAAAATATTTAAAGTTTTATTCAAACTTTATTTTTATTGTCAAAAAAAAATTATTAATTTTGTGATTTTCCAAGATTTAAACCGTGAAAGCAAAAAACAATTAATAAAATAAAGTAAAAAATATAGATTAAAAAATACACCGTCTAAAGTTTCAATCAAAAATTATAGTAAGTGTCATAGTAAGAAGAAATAAATTAAATGCAGAAAAAATTATTAATTTTTGCTCAACGCTCGCAAGACAACGACTCGATTCAAAATTAGCAAGTTAATCAAAATGTAAGTAATCTACCTCAAAATGAAACGCTTTTTCAAAACAACACCATCAACGAAGTAATGAATTGAAAATTAATTTAGCTAAAACTTCATATGCAATAAAAGAAGATTTTATTAAGATTGAGGCAAAAATTCAAGATTCAGAAGAAAATTTTGAGAAACTAGTATACCAGAATCAGTAGAAGATGATGTTACTAAACAGTTTTGTTGGCAAGGTTCCAAAGATAAATCGAGATAAAAAAATTTTTCAACTATGTTAGCAGTTAAAGGTACCTATTTATTTAAATTTGATATTTTGGATGTGGGATTTTCGACTAAATTTACAAATATTTCAGTTGCGTACCGCCAAAAATTTGCCGATCACAGCGAATCACAATTTGAAAAAGTAGTTATAACGTTTTTCCAGCAAGCAAAAAATCGACACGGCAAAAAACAAAGAAATCATTTTAATTTGTTGTAATATATTCTAAATGTTTCTAAACTTTACTTTACATTTTTACTTATAATTAATATTTGCAAACAATTAAAAGACTTGTTTACATACATATACACATGTATGTATGTATATCATTGCATTATTTTAAGTAAATTTACTAAAAATTTTAATATTTAAATTTACATATTTTTTTTTAGTAATATTTTGTTGTTAACATAATTTTGTGTTACATAAATATATGAAATAATTTAAATATTAAAAAATCAAGTTAATTTTATTTAGGAGTTTAGTAGAGTGGCATTAAAAATGCTTGAATAGCACTGTTTTTTTTACTTGAATTACCTTATACTTCAAAGGTTTGAATTAAGCTGTATTTCAAAGATGGAATTCAAGCATTTTTTCTATTTGAATTATAATTTAATTCAGGCCTTGAATTAAAGTGTAATAATACTAGAATGTTCGACTTGAATTCAAGTTTCCTTTTCATTGGAGAATGCTATTGAATTAAAGTGTAATGCAAGTGTATTTCAACCCTTGAAAATTGAATGTTTGACTGGAATTAAATTTGATTTACACTTTAATTCCAGCAAAAATGCTTATTGGGAAAGGTCAGCCCTATGTCAAAGTTGCCAAGAAAAGATATGGAGATTATCTATGCTATGATGTGAGTAATCCTACAAGCAAAATACCAGAAAACTAGGTATACCATAATCGCTGCTAAGGACTTACAAACAAACAAAGCGCGTAAATAGCGGGTTCATTGGGATGTAACTAAAAACTTCACATATCCAGATTATTAGCTACGGCTTCAGATTAACAAAAGGGCCATACTGTGTTCAATATTCAATGAGTGAAAAAGGGTAATCAGCGTAAATATTAAGCGTCCTAAGTTTACTTGTTATGTTAGAAAGTCAGATTAATCTTAGGGCCTTATTATAGTCTGAGGTAATTTCTGAAGTTGTCATACACCTTAACACCTCTCTGCCAGAACAGGTCAATAAGTTGAATTCGGCCAATAAGCTGAATGTCAGACCTATTGAGGCTTTCGACCCCTATAACTCTTTTTTTCAGATTCCCCCCGTATATAAAATGGCAAATTCTGATTCCTACATTATGAGGTTTTGTTTCTTGGACCAGCACGCAGAGTGCATTTTGCTAGAACTAGTAAAATAGGTTGTGATAGGGAGGATAGAGGGAGTAATGTTTGTGGACATTTGATTTAAACCTTTTCACATAAAAAGTGGCGGGGAATACAGTCAAAACAAATTGCTATTGGGCAATCATTTTCAGGATTATTAGCCTCTCTCATTCAAGAAATTGGCGATACATTAACAATCTTCCAGCATGCATTAATGGACGAAATAGCGCCGAAGAGCACAGCATGAAGAGCAGTGCCAGTGCTGCGATACAATAAAACCCTTTAACGGCACGCTCTAGAAAAAATATTAAAATAGTTAATGATAAATTATAAACAAGTAGTAGTAAGGAGTTTGTAAACTAAAACGTCTTTTGGAGATCCTGTGCGGATCAGTCTTAGGAAAAACTCTTATACTTAAAACGCCGCAAAAAACTTACGTTAAGATTACTCCAAGTAAAAACATACATGCACTAGATGACTTGGAGAATACAGCAATATCAACGTTATTATTATAAACCACCAAACAAAAAACCAAAAACGTCTGATGTCATATTAACTGAACAGAGATTTATTTACATGACAAGTATTATGGAATTATTATCGTCATTATTATTACTGCAACATTTTCAAAGGTATGTAAAATATGTAAATGTAAATATGTTTTGTGTAATGTCATAAAGGTTTTTCTTTATTTTTTATACACGGGGGAACAATTTGTTAGAAAAAAAATTTCGCGTTTTTTACAACAAACCACAACAACAGTGAAAACATCATATTGGAATGAAAATTACACACAATTACAAACATACATACCTCCATACGTACATGAACATTTACATATATACATTTTAATATAGATTTTTTTCGGTATGACTGTATAAAAGACACAATTTGTTGTATGAGCATCAGTTATGTTTTGTCAAATGTTTATTATGTATTTGCAAAAAATCTAAGTTTTTTTTTCTATTTTCAAGTTGGCATGCAAAAATTTTCATATTCATTTTTTGGGGGGTTTAAATTTTGTGGTTTTAAAAAGAGAGTGTATGTTGGTGAGAATGTTATAGAAATACTACTTTTGATAACTGTGATGCGTCGTCGTTCTGGGGGCGGGTGTAAGCAAATAAAGCAATTTGTATTCAAAATATGAAAACAACATTCTCAAAGTTGTTTGTTGCTGCTGCTATTGCTGTTGTTTTCGTTGTCAATGCTGTTGTTTAAACTTCAATATGAATGAGTACATTTTTTTCATGCTAAATTGTTAGTTAAAGTAGCAGTAAAAAAAATATTATAAAGACTTAAACGAAAACAAATTTTTAAAAATAATAGAATTATTAGAAAATGGTTGGTTTAAGGCGAATTGTTTTGGTAACTACACTTTTGTGGAATTTGCACCAAAGGTGGACCACGTACAAATCTTCTCTCGAAACAGGAAACATTAAAATGACCATATATGATTTGTATTCTTATTGGAGCTAAAAAGCTTAACTCGTATAAATCGAAACATGAATTAGTTTCAAAGAATGTTGATATTAAGACGAAATTGATCACAATCCCATTAAAGACCTACTTCCGAGCTTGGTCAACTATATTGTATACATATTCTATGATGGATGGATGGATGGATGGATGGATGGATAGACGGACGTATATAGCTAAATCGTGTTATAATCTTATAAGAACTTCAGTTTTACAACAAATATTTAATGTGTTTATTGGAAAAATTATCCGATTTGAATAAACTATTCAATGTTTTAGTCTCCACAAAAAACATATTAAATTTTCCCAAACTATACCCACAGTAGTGTGCAAATAAAATCCCATAAACAGTTGGTGGTAAATTTGTATGTCAAATTTCCTTCGTATTTTTACACAAAAGCATCCTTAGTGTCATTTAAAAAAATAAAAATATATATGTAGTCACCGGTATACAAAATACCAGGAATATTTTAGTAGTTGCGGTAGAAATTTTTCATATTTAACTCTCAAACGATGGAACGATTGTCATTCAAATTATTTTGGCATTCCTCAAATATCTACGTCATATTCCTTTCACACATACATACAAACAAACACCACTTATTATTGACAGTCATTTAGTTAGTCTGTCATTCATACATTCACTCAAGCGACAAAGACAAAAACCAAACCAAGTAAAAAACGCTTCAAAAAAGAAATGTTTTGGATTATGAAATGATATGCAAACAGCAACAACTATACTACACACTAGTATTTCCTAACTGGCGCCACTTTAAAGTCATCTACACTTCATTCATTACTCTTGTAATGACAATGACTTACATTTTGTCAACATTTCCTTTGAATGTTAGCTAAAAGTGCGTGAGTGTGATTGTGTGTTTTTTTGTGAAGTTGGAAAATCTGAAAAACTAATTTAATTTTGTTTATTAAAACAAATTTAAGGCGTGTTTCGTTTGTGAGATTATTTAAAGTTTTTGTGTTTTTCTTTAATATTATTTGTTGCCATTTGTTTTTTTTTTTTTTTTTTTCTTTTGGCAAATCTTTGTCAATTGCTGCTAAAACTGTTCTTAAAACTGCTAAAATATTTGAATATTTATTAAGAATAGAACATTCATGTCTTTAGAAAAATCTATGGCAATTCAATAAATTTAACGCTCAAAGTAGAAGTTTAAACAGCAAAACTTTCAAAATATTCCACAAAACTGTATATTCAAGTATTGGTTTATAGTTTTATACACATACATATAAACATGTATGTTTGAGTGTTTGTAACAAATGAATGTTACTGTTAATTGGAAAACTTTTTCTTAAAGCTCTTCTTTCCTTTAATCTAGAGAAAAAATTAGGCATATAAAAAGATAAAATTTTCAAGAAGAAACAAATACATACATAATCTATTATAGCTCTTTTAAATCTCGAAAATTACAGGTCAGGGGATGATCTACCATATACGTGACAGGCATGGGGGGTAATCATTACACAAAGTAATTTATTACATGATCAATTACAATTACTAGTAATGGTTAATTGAGTAATAACCAATTAAAAATACTTGTAATTGTAATTAAATTTTTCCAATTACAATTACCTGTAATGTGTAATTGACCAATAACCAATTAAAATTACTTGTAATTGTAATTAAAGTTTTGCCAATTACAATTATTTGTAATTGTAATTGAAGTTTCCAATTAATATTACTTGTAATTGTCATTAAAGTATTACTAATTACAAATTACATGTAATTATAAGGAACAAAATTAACAATTACAAGTAATTGTAATTGGAAATTCTTCAATTACAATTACAAGTAATTGTAATTTGCAAAACTTCAATTACCATTACAAGTAATTGTAATTGTCAAAACTTCAATTACAATTACAAAGAATTATAATTGTCAAAACTTCAATTACAATTATAAGTAATTGTAATTGGTAAAGCTTCAATTACAATTACTTCAAATGTAATTGTAATTGAAAATGTAGTCATTACCCCCCAACCCTGATAAGTGATCAAGTATGCGTTTGTATTGAAAACACATATCAATATCGAAAATCTAAATGGACTTTTATCGTTCATTTTTGATAGTTTAACAGTCTTATATTATTGATCGTTTTTCATAAAAATTTTCATAAATTTTTTTAGACCAGTTTTGGTTCATATAAAATATCTTTACATCGAATATCACTTCCTGGCACTTAACTCATGAAATTCGGTAGGATACGTTCCTATAAATGTTTATTATATCAAATCTCAGAACTATTCACGTATTTTTAAGTCAGCAATGATCGGTAAGGTCAATTATGTAATGAGCTTTACAGTCAGTTTAATGCAGATTCTCATAAAAGTCAGTATAGAAGTTCTGGCTCGTAAGAATCTTACTATGTCGAATTTCATCTCTATAATAGTACTTTTAAGGCAGTAATGAGCATTAAATTAATTATCTGAAGGGGATCTTATAGGGTCAATTATGGACCGATCCACATAAAATAAGAGATTTTGGTTCGCAAGGAACTTAGTTGGGTCGAATTTCATCGCTTTACTAGTATTTTTGAACCAGTAATGAGCGTTATATACTCGTACTTTTAAAACAGATATCCCCGTTAAAGCTGTTTTTCGGGGGTCTACTTGTATGTGAGCTATCCGAAAACGTATACGGATATTGCACATTTTCAATACCAAACAAATCTTACCTATAGAGAATATTTGTGGAAAATCTCAATCCTCTAGCTCATTCCATTCAGACTCTATCATGCTTTCAACAGACAGACAGACAGACAGACGGACAGACATGGCTAGATCGTCTTAGAATTTAATAAGGACCCAGAATATATATATACTTTTGTGGATCTATGACCAATATTTCGATGTGTTACAAACGGAATGACAAAATCAATAAACCATGGGTCAGTATAGGGGCATTTGACTTGCGGTCAATCCAGATAGTCTAACCTATCTGATCAAAGTCCAGCAAGCCAGAGTTTCGGATCTTGTTATGTATCGTTATTGGAGAGATCTCTTTGGAATGCACTAGGTAGTTGTGGAAGAGAATGTTAGTTTAAATATTCTGAAGACAGCAGAGATCATTCAAAGGAAAGACTGTGAGGCTAATAAGTTGATAGCAATAGTTTTCGAATAGAGAATGAATTAGGGCGGATGTTTTTCCTTATGAACATTTTAGATCAAAGAGTTATATGAAGGGTTGAATGGTAATGGATGTATGGTATCACCTTGTTTCTTGTGTTTTCAATAAAATTGCTTTCTTTGTCCTGGTATAAATATACCAGACTTAATACAGAGGTAAGGTGATTTACGTGAACACCTTGCCAAAAGTCTTATGTCACTTCGGTACTTTTGCAATTACTGCAGTGGGTGCACTAGAAACGACTCACCACATCCCCTACGTGGCTTGCAAAGAGCATACAGGAGCCAAGTTTTGTATATAGTTCCGCTGGTCCATCAAGTATCTGATTTCCGAGATGCAAAAACATAACTTCCGTTTACAACCACGCAAATGGGATGGATGGTGTCTGTTGATTCGGAAACCTTAAGATATAATCGGTAGATCAAAATACGAATCCATCAAATAAGTCGAAGATAAGTTCTTACTCAAAGAGAACACATTGTGATAGTTAAGTCGGTATGATCAGAGAACACACTGAATATAACCTGACGAGAAAGGGGAATTCAATGGTGTCTCTTGTATCCATCACTTTTCAACCCAGCACACCTCGCATTTGTCTGGCACATTTATTCTAGGTATGTGGGTGGAGTGAGGGCCTCATACTCCTTTATCCATTCCGTATCTTATTCATTTCACATCAGCCTTTTATCAATGCATTATTTAGGGTTCTCGTAATACCAGATAATGTAGGTTCTCTGGTTCGACCCCAGAAAGACCAAGGAAACATTTTGTATCATAAGTTTATAATACCGGCAGACTAGGTATACTTGTAACACCTATTTTACCCTGGATTGCAATCACACCAAGATAGGGGAAGTTCCTCAAGGTATCATGCCTCAGGGGGGGGGGATCCAGTCGTACTATAGTTAGTCTCTTGTGAACGAATTTGCTTAGGCTTATTCGATAAATTCGTTCTTCAGTCTAACGATAGCGTCACTAGAAGCTGTTGCCAAATCAACAGAGAATCATTTCATCTGCGCGGTTGTAGACGAAAATTATGCTTCTGAATCTTGGATGTTATGCAATTGGGTAGCGATGGTCAGAGAATAGATAACTCAAAATCTTAAGCAAAGTTCTTTTACATAGTCCGCCATGTACAAAAATTGCCTGCATGTTTCTTAGGGATCAGAAGTAGGCGGTGGTGGGCCGTCTCTAGCTTACATTGTGCTTGAAAAATATCTTTATAGAATAAGTCTGGCAATGCAAGTATTTACGTTAATCATTACAGGTTTTCACCCCAAGAAATTTTGCAAAAATTGGATCTAAACTAGTTTTATAATATCCAAATCGCTCTTTCATGAGCATCGCTCCATACTTTGTCCTAACCCCCACAGAACTATCTTCCAAATATAATACTCGTACTTGTTAAGAAGTACCGTGGAACTATGAGTAAATATGAACTATCAAATATGGCAAGTATAGTTTTGACTTAGCAAATCGAAGAATTAGTATATTAAGCCATTATATTAACATTTCTTACTAAATAGTTTTGTTAATTCTTCTTAACTTTTAAGAAATATTAATATTTAATACTCCATATAAAAATACATGCACTTTTAATTATTGGTTTTTAGGTATTGCGGTTTTAATTACATGTTGTATTATTTTCACATTAAATTTTATCCTTCACTAAATACATGCATCCGTATGTTGCATCTATTAAAATCATGTGCAAACTTTTCTTGTGTTTGGTTTTGTATTGTATTTGTACATTTCGAGAATATGTTTTTTTTATACCCTCCACCACCATCAGTGGTGATAGAGGGTATATATAAGTTTGTCGTTCCGTGTGTAACACCAAGAAATATTCTTCTAAGACACAACAAAGTATATATATTCTGGATCCTTATAAAATTCTGAGTCGATTTAGCTATGTCCGTCTGTCCGTCTGTCTGTCTGTGTAAAACACGCTCATGTTAAAACTAAGCAAAGGAAATCAACCAAATTCACCCAAAACATTTATTATTATTCTAGGCAGTTTGGTATTGAAAATCTGCAAAATCGGTTCACAACGTAAAAAGTTATGAGTAAAAATTTCAGACTACCTCGAAAAAAATTACGTTTTTTTCATAATTCTTTTGAAGTTTTCTCAGAAAATACCAAAGATATTTCGATAAATTTTGTCACACATTATTTTTTCAGGGCAGTGATTAATTGTGTTCAAAATCTTTACAATCGATCCAATATTTCCCATAGCCCCCATACAAAGGTATATATTCCCGGAAATTAGTTTATCGTTAATAACTCCCTCAAATATATCGGTATCAACACAAAATTTTGTACATGCAAATATAATATGAACAGAAATCATACCATTAACGTAGATCTCAGTCGGTCCAAAATTGGTCATAGCTCCCATATAAGGTCCACTTCCGAAAATCACCTAAACGCACATATTTCACTGATGAATAAAGCTATTGTGATAAAATTCGAGTTGAATATGTTTCATATACATACCAATTATTCTACCAAATCTTTTACGGATCGGTCCATTATTGGTCATAGCTCCCATATAAGGCCCACTTCCGAAAATCATTTAAAAGCTCATATTTCATTGTCAAATAAAGCTATCTTGATAAAATTCGACACAAATATGTTTAGTCGAAATGTGAATCACCCTGCGAAATTTTTTTTGGATAGGCCCATAATTGGTCATAGCTCCCATATAAGGTCCACTTCCGAAAATCACTTAAACGCATATATTTCATTGAATTATAAAGCTATCGGGATAAAATTCGACACAAATATGTTCTGTATACATACAAATCATTCTATCAAATTTTTTACGGATCGGTCCATTTTTGGTCATAGCTCCCATATAAGGCCCACTTCCGAATATCACTTAAAAGCACATATCTCATTATCAAATAAAGCTATCTTGATAAAATTCGACACAAATATATTTTGTCTTTATATGAGTCACTCTACGAAATTTTTTCAGGATAAAATCGAAAATCACTTAAACGCATATATTTCTTTGAATAATAAAGCTATCGGGATAAACTTGAATATGTTTTGTGAGCATATAAATCATTCTACCAAATTTTTTCCGGATGGTAATATCTTCTATATAAGGTCCACTTCAAGAAAATCACTTAAACGCACATATTTCATTATCAAATAAAGGTATCTTGATTTCTGTAAGGTCATAGCTCCTATACATATTAGAGTTCTGCATCGAATAACTTATCTTATCGGTCGATAATTGGTCACAACTCCCATGTAAGGACCATTTCCGAAAATTACTCAAATGCACATTGAAAATCAAGGTTATTGGGATAAAATTCGACACAAATGTGTATTTTGTATTTATATATATATATATTCTACGGAATTTTTTTCCGGATCGGTCCATAAGTTGTCTTAGTTCTCATAAAAAATAAAATTCAAAATGAGTATGTTCTGAGTACAGATAAATCATTCTGTTAAAATGTTTTCGAACTGGCCTATTAATATAAATATTTCTGGACCTAATTAAAATTAGTTTGACATATGCAGAAATGTTAATACCCTCAATACGGAAACAAAAATTTTGCCAAGTTTTCTAAAGATTAGATAGTTAAATGGGTTTTAATAAAAAGTAGCTTGCTGGTGGAGGGTATTTAAGATTCGGCATAGCCGAATATAGCACTCTAACTTGTTTATTTTCTCAAGTATTGGAAAATACAACAATTTTCTACATTTGCTGGCAAATGTACAACAACTTGTTGTGTGGTTAAACACAAAAATCTTTTCATTCTTTTTTTGCACTTTTCACAAAATGTTCAATCGAAAGTTATTTGATGTGAAGTTAAGTAATTGATAAGATAGAAGAAAATTGTTTTTTGGTTAGTTTTGCGTTTATTAGTAAAAGTTTGCATTTATTTGTAATCAATTTATTTAGAATTTTGGTAAAGGAAACATGTATTTAAAAAGAACTTTAGGATGGAGAATATGACTCGTTAAATGAGAATAACACAGAATTGTATTGTTGTAGAGTGTTTCCTTAATTTAATAATTATATTTAGACTACATTCTAATCAATAATTTGTTCCTGGTAGAACATTAAAGGTCTTAATTACATTTATGAAAGGTTTATAGAACAAATTATGTATAAAACCATTTTTTATAAACCTTTAATAAATACTACTACTAAAATAATAATAATAATCTAATACTAAAAATAAGAACTTTAAAATTTAATACAATTAGCAAAATAATACTGTTATGGATTTTTGAAGCCTTTTATGTTGAATATGCAACAACCCCTTTAACTAAATTTAAGGATAATCACATAATTATAATTAAACCCAAGGAACCCAACGAAAATAAAACAGTAAAGTAAAAAAAAGGAGCAAAACGTGGCGGACATGTAATTAGAACATTTCGCGGTTTATTCTTCTTTTTATAATTCCTCATGTAAGCAGTGATGGTCATGATAATGTTGACCATCTTTTACATAACTCTGGGTAGTAGATAACAGGAAGGAAAAAACGGAAGGTATGTATATGTAGAAAAATTATAGCTGAGATGCAAAGAAAATAAACCATAATTTTTTATTTAACAGGAAGTCAAAAAAAAAACATAATTCTTTTTTATGACTAGAAACATGACATTTGGTGTCGAGTCCTGTGTTGTTTAGCTACTGCAAACATTGGTCATAGAAAACTGCAAACGGCAGGCAAAGATGTTGTGGCATGAGAAAAAAACGTAAATATGAAAGTAATTTGAAATTTACGGAAAACGTAGAAAACATTATCAAAGCCGCGAAATGCAACCAAGAAACACCAGGGAGAACACAATAAATTAAAACCACACTTGTATGCGAGTAGTAACACACTGCGAAGTAAAATCCACAAAAAAATATGAAGCAGGAGTTAAGCTGTTATTACTAATAATCCTTTGGAGAAGGAGGGAGCAAGAACAGCGAAATATTTTTTTTTATCTAAGAGTGTATGTAATGTAATAATGGTCTTGTTATTAAAATCCAAATAAAACATTTATGTATCTCCGCGATATTATTACTATACCTCTACTTTCTGGGGGCGTCATTTGTTTATTTTGCACGTAGCAATTAATATTTTTAACTCATTCTTTTCTCAGGCCATAAACAATAACAAAATATGGTCGACGCGGTAAATAGTTATTGTTGGTCTATGTTGCAGACATTTCAGCGTGTTCGTCTAAAACTCCAGCTTCTTCGGTCAATGGCTTAACAGTTTTTAAAACAAAACAGGTGTTGTTGTAATTTATTGATGTCGTGGCTAAAAAATTATATGAATTTTATCTCTGAAATTAATAGAATTTGTATATTACATATTCATTGGAGGTATAGGAGAGAAGGACCACCAGAAAACAAATATGATGAATACAGTACAAAGAAAGTTGAAGGAATAAATGCAATCTGTTATAATATATATAATATAATTGGGGCACCGTAACATTACGTTTGGTTCATCCCACAGACTATAGACTATATAGACTAGACTATAGACTAGACTATAGACTAGACTATAGACTAGACTATAGACTAGACTATAGACTAGACTATAAACTAGACTATAGACTAGACTATAGACTAGACTATAGACTAGACTATAGACTAGACTATAGACTAGACTATGGACTAGATTAAAGACTAGACTATAGACTAGACTATAGACTAGACTGTAGACTATAGACTAGACTATAGACTAGACTATAGACTAGACTATAGACTAGACTATAGACTAGACTATAGACTAGACTATAGACTAGACTATAGACTAGACTATAGACTAGACTATAGACTAGACTATAGACTAGACTATAGACTAGACTATAGACTAGACTATAGACTAGACTATAGACTAGACTATAGACTAGACTATAGACTAGACTATAGACTAGACTATAGACTAGACTATAGACTAGACTATAGACTAGACTATAGACTAGACTATAGACTAGACTATAGACTAGACTATAGACTAGACTATAGACTAGACTATAGACTAGACTATAGACTAGACTATAGACTAGACTATAGACTAGACTATAGACTAGACTATAGACTAGACTATAGACTAGACTATAGACTAGACTATAGACTAGACTATAGACTAGACTATAGACTAGACTATAGACTAGACTATAGACTAGACTATAGACTAGACTATAGACTGGACTATAGACTAGACTATAGACTGGACTATAGACTAGACTATAGACTAGACTATAGACTGGACTATAGACTAGACTATAGACTAGACTATAGACTAGAATATAGACTAGACTATAGACTAGAATATAGATTAGTCTATAGATTATAAACTACTAAGTAGTAGAAATAGTTGTGGTTTAGTACTTTAACTATTTCCATATAAATATTTAAACGTATATAATTTTTTCTATTTTTTCTAAAATATTACTTGGCGTTGACAGCTTTTTTAAAATGACATATAATTTCCTACCTTTCTAACGCATCACCAGCCATTGTTTGCAAGTGTCATAAATTTAAATTGAAAAAAAATGACACCAACAATGGCAAACAAGAAAAAGAGAAATTAAAAATTGCAGTCAAACAATAAAAAACTGAACAGAGATTTGTTTTCATTGTAATTTCTAATATTCTTGGCAAGCAGTCATGAAAATATTCGTATAGAAAAAAACAACATACCACCCGGCTTAGCCAAGAATCATAATTTTGTATATTGGTAAATATCATGGTTAAAGTTTTTCCTTCCTTTGGTGTACTTGTTCCAATGCATTTAGTTTGTTGTTGTTTTCTACTTTAATTTATGCCAGACACGTCCAATAGGTGAGACTGCTGCAATAAGCCTGAGGTGCATTTTACTTTATTCCTCACTCAGCTGAATTTATATTTTCTTTTTTTGCTTCTTCTAAATATTATTCTTTTCACACTACACTAGCAGTAGTACGTTAAGGCAGGACTTTAAAAGAATAAGAACTTATTTTAACTTAAAATTTTTAAGACATGTATAAGGTATTGATGTTTCACCCTTGGTATTACACAGTTTTATAGGAAATTTTCACAAAATTTGCTTTTTTAGGAAATTTTCTCAAAATTAGCTTTTTATGGGAAATTGTCACAAATTAGCTTTTTATAGGAAATTTTCACAAATTAGCTTTTTATAGGAAATTTTCACAAAATTTACTTTTTATAGGAAATTTTTACAAAATTTACTTTTTATAGGAAATTTTCACAAAATTTACTTTTTATAGGAAATTTTCACAAAATTTACTTTTTATAGGAAATTTTCACAAAATTTACTTTTTATAGGAAATTTTCACAAAATTTACTTTTTATAGGAAATTTTCACAAAATTTACTTTTTATAGGAAATTTTCACAAAATTTACTTTTTATAGGAAATTTTCACAAAATTTACTTTTTATAGGAAATTTTCACAAAATATACTTTTTATAGGAAATTTTTACAAAATTTACTTTTTATAGGAAATTTTCACAAAATTTACTTTTTATAGAAAATTTTCACAAAATTTACTTTTTATAGAAAATTTTCACAAAATTTACTTTTTATAGGAAATTTTCACAAAATTTACTTTTTATAGGAAATTTTCACAAAATTTACTTTTTATAGGAAATTTTCACAAAATTTACTTTTTATAGGAAATTTTCACAAAATTTACTTTTTATAGGAAATTTTCACAAAATTTACTTTTTATAGGAAATTTTCACAAAATTTACTTTTTATAGGAAATTTTCACAAAATTTACTTTTTATAGGAAATTTTCACAAAATATACTTTTTATAGGAAATTTTCATAAAATTTACTTATTAAAGGAAATTTTCATAAAATTTACTTATTAAAGGAAATTTTCATAAAATTTACTTATTAAAGGAAATTTTCATAAAATTTACTTATTAAAGGAAATTTTCATAAAATTTACTTATTAAAGGAAATTTTCATAAAATTTACTTATTAAAGGAAATTTTCATAAAATTTACTTATTAAAGGAAATTTTCATAAAATTTACTTATTAAAGGAAATTTTCATAAAATTTACTTATTAAAGGAAATTTTCATAAAATTTACTTATTAAAGGAAATTTTCATAAAATTTACTTATTAAAGGAAATTTTCATAAAATTTACTTATTAAATGAAATTTTCATAAAATTTACTTATTAAAGGAAATTTTCATAAAATTTACTTATTAAAGGAAATTTTCATAAAATTTACTTATTAAAGGAAATTTTCATAAAATTTACTTATTAAAGAAAATTTCATAAAATTTACTTATTAAAGGAAATTTTCATAAAATTTACTTATTAAAGGAAATTTTCATAAAATTTACTTATTAAAGGAAATTTTCATAAAATTTACTTATTAAAGGAAATTTTCATAAAATTTACTTATTAAAGGAAATTTTCATAAAATTTACTTATTAAAGGAAATTTTCATAGAATTTACTTATTAAAGGAAATTTTCATAAAATTTACTTATTAAAAGAAATTTTCATAAAATTTACTTATTAAAGGAAATTTTTGCAAATTTTTTTTTATAGGAAATTTTAACAAAATTAGCTTTTTATAAGAAATTTTTACAAAATGTTCTTTTTATGGGAAGTTTTTAAAAAATTTGCTTCTTTATAGGAAATTTCCACAAAATTTACTTCTTATAGGAAATTTTCACAAAATTTACTTTTTATAGGAAGTTTTCACAAAATTTACTTTTTGTAGGAAATTTTCACAAAATTTACTTCTTATAGGAAATTTTCACAAAATTTGCTTTTTATGGGAAATTTTCACAAAATTTACTTTTTATAGGAAATTTTCACAAAATTTACTTTTTATAGGAAATTTTCACAAAATTTACCTTTTATAGGAAATTTGGTGAAAATTTACTTTTTATAGGAAATTTGGTGAAAATTTACTTTTTATAGGAAATTTGGTGAAAATTTACTTTTTATAGAAAATTTTCACCAAATTTGCTTTTTATGGAAAATTTTTCCAAAATTTGATTTTATAGGAAATTTTTACAAACTTTGATTTTATAGGAAATTTTCACAAACTTTGCTTCTTAAATGTTAAATGCTTCTTAACAAAGTTACTAATCGCTGATCAATCTATTCTTTTAAATCTCTTTAACATTGCTAGAATAGTGGGTGTCTGTTTAACAAAACCGCAAAAATAACAAGGAAATAAAAAAACAAAGTAAAAAGGTCTTTGCTTGCAAAATAATGAACATCGAAAGAAAGTAAGTAAAATAAACGAATGTATTTCTCTTTTTTCTAAAAAACAGCCTCAAGGTATGTTAGTTGTACAATTTACAATTTAATACAAGAAGTTGTTGAAGGAAAGTATATATTAAACTTGAAAACGTACACAGTGAAAAAAGAACAATAAATTTCACGTGTTTAAAAAAAAGTTATTTAACGCGCGGGGGCGATGACATGACACTTCAACTATTGTTCTGGCATTTAATTCAGCATGAAATTGGTTCTCTTGTATTTAGCAGAATGATTGTTGTTTGAATAAATATGAAAAAATATTATAAATGTAAAAAATGTGTATTGTAAATTAAAATGTTGATGATGAGATTGTGACGTCAGTTAAATGGAAACCGCTGAGTGACTGAATACAATGAAGGTGTGTTTCTGATGTTTAATTTGAAATGTAATCATAATTTTTTTATGAAAATATTATTTTTAATATGAAAATTAATGTTCGATTTTCATTATAATTTCATTGATAGATTTTTTGTAAATCTTAAAAACTTTTTATTGTAGTAATGTCCGCTCTCTATCAAATAAATGAACGCCAATATTCCCTGGATTATGTTACCTTGGTTAACCGCCAATTACTTTGGTAGACGTGCTACCAATCTGCCTGGACTAGAAACTGGAGAAGCCATATGACTTCTTTGGAGTTTTTTTGACTCGCAGTAAGAACATTACACTTAACTGGTACTATAGGAGTCATTAGACCAAGGCAATGTTGGCTAAAGGATTAATGCACGGTGAACTTAATATTTTCGGGATAAGTTTCCGGTATTGTTAAGACAGAGCGAAGTTGAATGTGAACATGGACGATTGTCGCGACGTTAGATGATAAAGTTTAGTGTTGATAGAAATGATGGCCTTATGTGGCTTCAGCCAAGGCGGTGGCTGATTGATGTATGATCGACCTTTAATTTTTGTTTTTTCAGTGCTACTCAAATCACTCTTGTCACAGTGCTCCTTTTTATGAAATAAGTCTTATCAATTGAATGGAGTCATACCTAAGCTACCAAATATGTCTGCAGATGCTGTTGCCGAATCAACTGAGCAATCTTGGTTGGGTTCTTGCAGGTTCTTTAAAAGTTTGAAGAAAGTTAAAATACATCAATCAATTATTGAATGTTATTGGAAATTTAAGAGTCATTGGATATTGTAGCAGATTCAAATATGCATTTGTTTAGTTGTTTTCCCTCGGGCCATGTTACGCTGGTGATCTTCTAACGGAATTATAAACCGGTGATGATCAAATATATCCTCAGCCTTTCCCTGGAATGATTTGGTCGAACAAAAGAACCACATAATGTGGTTGTCGTTTAAATCCAAATTCGTGGGAAGATAATGTTGAACTGATACACGGTAAAATCAATAATTCTAGTCAAGTTCGGTGCTGTTGCCGAGACAACAGATACCCCACAGAGGAGTGACTGTGAGACCAAACGTTGGAAATGAGTTGGTGTTAAGTGTACATATGTTTACAATACGGGATGGTAGGTTAAATAACTTATTCCGAAAAGTCCACCTTAACTGCTGGGTTTTGTGAGCGCTGTTTGTAAATGTATGCTTGGGGTCATGGAAATGTGAAGCGATTACATAGCCAATCCTTTTCAATTGCCAACCTCATTCACTGTCCTTGTAAGGATTTGTAGCCCCCTGTTAACGCAAACGAAGCTACGACGACCGATCTTAGGCGGTATAACCTTCATATTTGCACGGAGGAAATACCGTTGCTCCGCGTCGGCCTGGAGGCTAGCTGGCTACCCCAGCACCAGGATCAGGTGTACTAACCCAATCAGCTAGTCATCTTAAAACTACTTGATTAATGAAACCACAACAAACAAAAACAAGTAAGAAATTATAGTCGGACGAGGCCGACCATATAATACCCTACACCTTTGACAAAAATATAATGCGATTTATTTGCCATAATAAAGCATTTAAATTGAATTGTACCTTGCCTCAGATATACATACTTAAGCCGTTTATTGTTGAATAAAATTGTGGACATTTAAATGAAATTTTGATGGGGTCTTTTCATAGGGGCTAGGGTCATATGAGGACCTATTATTATGGAATTCGTGAGGGTCATCAAATCTTGTATAGAACTTGGTTTTTGCAGCTTTTTTTCGAGATATGAGTATATTAAACATAATTATGAACTTAAAAGCCCTATTCGGGGGTTCAGTTGTATGGGGGCTAGGTGAAATAATGGACCGATGTAATCCATTTTCAACTGGCTTCGTTTACGGTACCATAAAAGATCATGTGCCAAATTTCATTGAATTATCTCCAAAATTGCGACCTGTAGTTTGATTACAAAGTTTAAAAGCCCTATTCGGGGGTTCAGTTGTATGGGGGCTAGGTGAAACAATGGACCGATGTTAACCATTTTCTATAGGCATCGTCTACGGTACTATAAAAGATCATGTGCCAAATTTCATTGAATTATCTCCAAAATTGCGACTTGTAGTTTGATTACAAGGTTTACATGGACGGACGGACGGACAGACGGACGGACATAGCTAAATAGACTCTGAGCCGATTGGTATACTTTAAGGTGGGTATAGGACCAATATTATTGTGCGTAACAAACATCAGCACAAACCCAATATACCCTCCCCACTGAAGTGGTGTAGGGTATAATAACTTACAGGAGGCGTTTGGAGGACCTTGACTACGTGGACGATATCTGTCTCCTAGCACACAGACTCTCAGATATGCAGGATAAAATTAGAATGGTCAAGGAAATGTCCGAAAGAGTGGGACTGGGATCAACGCGTCGAAAACCAAAATGAAGCGTTTCCACGCATCTACGACGGAACCATTTTTCTTAAACACCAGCCAATAGAAGATGTATCCTCCTTTGTATATCTAGGTTGCACGATTACGACAACCGGTGGTTCATCCCAGTACATAAAGTGCAGACTATACAAGGCAAGACAAGCATTTGACATGTTAAACCCCGTTTGGCGATCCTCCCAACTATCTACTAATACAAAGCTTAGAATTTTCAACTCCAACGTGAAGTCCATATTACTTTATGGTAGAGAATCGTGGAATACTGCGCAGATGGACGCCAATAGTATTCATGTTTTTGTGAATAGTTGCCTTCATAAAATCCTGCGTATATTTTGGCCCGAGAGAATAAGGAACACTGATATCTGGCACACCACCCAACAAATTCCCATTCAGACAGAGATACGTAGACACAAATGGCGCTGGATCGGGCACACTCAGAAAACCATCAGATGACATTACCAGAATGGCTATCGATTGGAACCCTCAGGGCCAGAGACGTATTAGTAGACCTGCCCACACGTTTAGAAGACAGCTCGACTATGAAATTAGATCTTCAGGCTACAGTTGGAGTGAGATAAAGCGTATGGCTAACGTGAAAGATGATTGGAACTATTTTGTTGCGGCCCTATGCTCCTTATAAGAACTACAGGAAATAATATATATATCAGACATTAGAAAACTACTTCTAAGTAAAGCAGATGGTATGATGAATTCGGTGAAAAATAAGTTCTTCTGTAATTGAAAGACAACATTTGTTGGGAATTTCAAAATTCCAATTGTGATAAAATTTCGTAGCAATTTTCAAATTTTAACAGAATTTTTATTTACTGTGTTAAATATTTAATTTTTGTAATGTTTTATAGCCATATATTAAAAATTTTTAAGTATTTATTACTTAATTTTACATGTTCCTTACAAAACTAAGTAAATGTCCTTTAACTGTCATTTTGAATTAAAATAAACATCTGCATTATGGAAAACGTATTATGAATCTGTTGTTCAACTGCACGGAAAAAATATCTACAACTTACAACAATAAATTTTGTTGGCCATATATGAACATAAAGAAACAATAATAACAATAAGAATTATAACTATATGTAGTTATACATACCTAACATTTTACACAGTTCTCATATAAATATGTGTGTATGTACGTCTATAGATTCTTTGAGAGAAATAGACATTAAAAAATCCTGGTGTAAAATACAACGTAGCGTCACCAAGGCTGTCTTTCTTCACTACAACATGGTGAATTTGTAAATAAATTTTAAAAACAGAAAATTTCTTATTCAATGTCTTTTTCGTTTTATATTTTTGGAATTGGTAATAAACTCGGTAGGGTTACATCCGCTAAAAACAGGCTGAACTCAAAACGCAATATATTCGTATGCGTGTAAATATCATTGCAGTAAAATAACAATAATAAAAAATACATAATAATAAGTTTTTGGCTTGAAAATAACAAAAATATTTCACCTTCTGCATGAACGCAAAAATCGGTTGCAGTTGCTAGTACTAAGCAAAAGTACCTTGTATTTTAGGCCATAAAAACATACAACGCAACAAAACAATGAACGTATGTGAGTATGTATGTGCTGGTGAAAATTATCACATTTACACAAAAAAGCAATTGTTTTCCTTTTTAGCCTCATACTTGCATTGTAGCAATTTTCAAGTGGCAAAATAGTGAGCTGTTACCAAATTTGCAAATATACATATATGGTATGAATTTCTCCCTGTAGCAGACATTGCGTATACGCTCCACATGACAAAGTCACTTTTCAACACAGGCAATAAGAAAAAGAAGAAAATAACAGGAAAAAGTTCAAAGTCAACGGTAAAAGCTATATAATGTTTAAAAGAAATTTATACCATAATTTCTATTCCTATACAAATTCTTCTTTTTATATGTTTGTGTGCATATTTATGGGGCTTATGGAGAACTACAATTGTAATTTAAAAAAATAGAAAAATTATGATTTTTCATATTAAACTCAAGCCAAGAATAGAGATGTCTTTGGAAATACTCGTATTTACACTTTTAGAGTTCGTTCTCATTTTAAGATTTTTTTTTTTGCTTTATCGTTTGTGCCAAATGCAATAAATCGACAATGACAGACTTACGTGTAAAAATTGTAACTTAAGTTATTTTAAACTTAAATAGAAACGTAATTATTTTAAAGTATTTTATTTACAACTATTAATGGAGGAATAATTTGATATAAAGGTTATAATGTCAAAATCGGAAATCCATGTTTTATACAAGAAAAGTTAAAGTTTCTGCATATACTGAACCTCAGTTCTTGGAGTGGACTACGTTAGTGACCGCTAAAGTTAAATATCTTGGCATAAGTCGTAATGGAAAACAAGTTAGAAACAGCACATGCAGGGGAATTATACGCTCGAAATAGTTGGTCCTAGTCCAACTATGACACACTGTCTTTGTACAAGAGTAATTAGACCAATACTTACTTATGCTTTTATAATATGACTAGCTTACCCTGGGTGCTTTGCTACCCAATCAAGATACAAATAAAAAAGTACCTAAATGTCTCCCATATAGAACATTATTCATTAAGCACTGTGTATGTTTAGTTTCTTTACTTTTTGAATATAGAAACATTCAAAAAGTTTCATTTGAACAACAAAAAATACCAAAAAGATGCTTCTTGTAGATTCTCTTTTATTCAGGTCTCTATATGTTAAATTTCATATTTCTATAGTCAATACTATAGAAAATTCAAAAAGTACCATTTGAAGAACAAACAAGTAAGAAAGTATAGTCGGGCGAGGCCGACCATATGATACCCTACACCAGTTATGAATATTAAATGTGATTTATTTTTCATAATAAAGCATTTATCTTCAATATTCCCTTGTTCCGATACATTTAAGCAATTTATGGATGAAAAACTAATTTTCTAAAAGAGGCTTTATATGGGGGCTAGGGGCAAATATGGACCAAGCCCGATAAAATTTTGTGAATATATTTACATAATATTTTATTGTGCTGAATTTCATCGCGATATTTGTGTTTATAAGTTAATTTGGGACATTCAAGTAATTTTCTGAAGGGGACTTTGTATGGGAGCTAGGGTCAAATGGGGCCCGATCTTTATGAAATTTGGCAGGGTCATCAAGACTTCTATAAAACTTAGTTGTGCCATATATTATCGATATATCTGTATATTTAACATAATTATGAGCTCAGAAGCCCTTTTCGGGGGGTTCTGTTCTATGGGGGCTAGGTGAAATAATGGACCGATTTTAACCATTTTCAATAGGCTTCGTCCTTGGGTCAAATAAAATGTGCATGCCAAATTTCATCCAATTATCTTGAAAATTGCGACCTGTAGCTTGCGCACAAGGTTTACATGGACAGCCAGCCAGCCAGCCAGACGGACGGACGGACGGACGGACGGACGGACATAGCTTAATCGACTCAGAAAACGATTCTAAGCCGATTGGTATACTTTAAGGTGGGTCTAGGACGAATATTTTTGTATGTTACAAACATCAGCACAAATCCAATATACCCTCCCCACTAAAGTGGTGTAGGGTATAAAAAGTTCTAAAAATGTCATTTTATAAATTGTTATTTAATAAAAACCGTGATTTATATGTTTCGGAAATTCAAAGTGTAACATTGAAGAATGTAAAAATGCCTGCATTTAATCGTTTTTAATCAGTCAGGAACCTGTATGTTAAAATGTATGTTTCTAGATTCAATTTTGTGTTTTGTCTTCATATTAGAGAACATACAAAAAGTACCATTTTAAGAACGAAAAAGTAGCAAAGAGTCACATGGAGTCTTATGAATTCTGATCAATCATGTTAAAATCTATGTTACTATGTTCAATATCAAAGCAAATACAAAAGGTACTATTTGATGAGCAAAAAATACCAAAAATTTCCCTCTTACAGATTAATTATTAAATCAGATACAATATAGTTGTTTCTACATAAATATTGTTAAAATTGAAAAAATTCAATTATTTAGAACGATGAAATAGTGTGGAATAAATTCTGCCTTTGTGGAAAGTTCTAATAAAAAAGTGCCATTTCCCCCACTTCGCCTAGGAATACACTTTTTCGAAAATTAAGTTCATAAAATATTCCCTGTTTAAATCCATATATCACAGATATAACTCAAACGATTCAAATCTACATTCATTTGTTCAGGAAAAATTGTGCTTTCAAAAAGTACCAAACAATTTGATTTGGTCCTATATAGGCCTTAGTGCTCGAATTCCAAAATAATATACCAAGAGCTTATTTTGTGTGACTAAATTTTATAAAAATTTGCTCAATGAGTTTGAATAAAATTAAATTTCCCGTTTTTCCCCTTTTTGGTACTTTTTCCCCAGTGAAGTAGCAAAAATTTTGTTTCAACAAATATTAAAGAGCTAGTCCGTAATTTAATAGGAATACTTCAATAAATCGAAAAAGTGTTCTTAATGTGCTAAAAAAGTACCAAAAATACAGTTTTCTCCCTTTTACACCCAAAAAGGAATGAATTTAAAAAAAAGGACGAAACAGGTGTCTCAAACTTTTGCGTAAAAGGATACAGAGGTTAAGCGTACATGAACCTTACTAAAATGGAAATCTTTCGATTTGCAAAACAGTTTAAAATCCTATCTATATAAATATACTACATTGTTAAATATCTTGATAGGAAACAAAAATGGAAATACTGCAAGAATAGATGCAACAAAGTATATTGATATTGAGCGCTGTGTAGGAGAACCGTAGACTTGAAATGGGGCCTTAGTCCCAATATAACTCAATGGCTTTATAAAGGCAAGAAAGGCGAAAATTCTGCTAATTCTGAACACCGGTCCATGGAGCTACTGACATCTTGGACAGAACGATATCGAAAACCAAAATGTCAACACCACATGGATAAAACCAACCGCTCAACCGGTGTTGAGCGCTGAAGTGCCCGACCTTATACCGGAAACAGAAATTATCGAGAACTTGTTCCCATATATGAGATTGTATGCAAGCAGAACATTAGAGCAAACACCTGCAGAGTTTGGGGATCTACATTGAAATATAATACCATCTTCCTTATCAGAATACTTGCTAATCCCAATTCGGTACTGTGAGGGAAAAATTGCCAACGAAAGAGCGTATGAACAGAGGAGGGTACTCGAGGAAGTAAGTCTTACGAATACAACCTTACCTAGCGTGCGCAGATAACAGAGAAACTCTTGAACACTTTCTTTGTCATTACCAGGCTTTCGTAGAAATTTGATTCAAATATCTGGATATAAAATCCATCAGGAACACTGATTGGAAACTTGTAAAGAAATACGTCATGAAAACTGAGTTTTTAACAAGTTATATTCGGCCTTGCCGAATGGAAGTGGACCTTTAATGTGTGCTTAAGTCCGAATTCCGAATTAAAAATATTAATTTTTAAAAACAAATCGTTTTTGACTAATTTTTATAACCATAAAACATTTTTTGTAAAAGCGGTTCTATGGAGGGTAGAGTCAATTATGGACCTATCCTCATCGGTTTAGACAATAATAATTTGTTTCGAATTACATCGCGGTACTCGTATCTTTAATTCAGTTTTGCGGTTTAAAGTAATTTTCTGAAGGAAACCGATAATGGGTTGTTGGATCAGTTATCAACCGATCCTCATCAAATTCGGTTGAAAAATTTCAGTTCCTACAAAACTACCGTAATATGTAGGAACTTTTGAGCCATTATTGAGCGTTAGAGTCATTTTCTGAAATGGACCTTATTATCAGTTATCAATCCATCTTCATCGAAATCGTTAGGAAGATTCCATAAAACTTGTTTATGTCGAATTTCATAGATCTACTGGTATTTTAATGCCAGTAATAATCGTTAAAGTTATTTTCAGAAGGGGCGCTCATATAGGGGTGGTAGGGTCAATTAAGGAGCGATTCTCCTAAAGTAGAAAAAATTTTGTTCATACAAATATTGTTCGTGTCGAATTTCATCGCTGTACTCGGTATTTTGTGCCAGTAATGGGTGTTAAAAACATTTCCTGAAGGGGGTTTTGGCTTGCAAAAAACATGTTAATGTCGAATTTCACTGCTGTACTAGCATTTCCTAGCCAGTAAGAGCGTTAAGGTAATTTTCTGAAGGGGACCTTATATGGGGGGTGGGATAGTTTATGGGTCGATCCTTAAAAAAAATTGGTATTTTTAAGCCAGTAATAAGCGTTATAGTCATATTCTGAAGTGGACCTTATATGGGGGTTATGGTCAATTATGGACCGATCCTCATAAAATTTTGTAGAGAGATTTTGGTTTATATGAGACTTAATAATGTCGAACTTCATCGCTATACTCGTATTTTTAAAACAGTAATGCCAGTTAAAGCTAGCCTTGGTGGGTCCACTTGTATGGGGGCTATCCGAAAATGTGGACCGACGTCTGCTTTAAACAGACAGACAGGCAGATGAATGTCTTAGAATTTAAAAAGGACCCAGAATATATATGTATATTTTTGTGGGTCTATGACGAATATTTGGATGTGTTACAAACGGAATAACAAAACCAATATACCCACCGTCTTTTTTGATGGTGGGTATAAAAATCGGGCGATAATACCTTCATATACTTATAACAATATCCCTGTAGTACATATTCATGTTTTTAATCTAACACTAACAGTATTTAAGTCGCGTTTCAAGGACTCATGAGGAATCTACTAATTTGCTTTCTATTCAAACGGGAATTAAATTTAAGCATGGATTGGTATAATAAGTACTACTGGGAGTTTTATAATGAAATCGTCCCAATTATGTTGAAAAAACTTTTTTACCTTTCAACAGCAGTTACAAATTGCAACTAGTAAAAAACATTTTTGAAAGCATTACAAATTAAATGTCATATATAAAACTATTTAATCCTTTTTCTAAATGTTGGAGGACATGAAAATGAAAGTAGTTTTTCTAAAAACACTTTTTTTCTATTACTCAAATACAAATAGGCAATACAAGTGTTAAATAGTGGTGTGTGTTAATGCTTGTATTTGTGGATGTAGTAAATAAATGTGCTGTTATAGTTATTTTGCTCTAGAAGTTGTTATTGTTGTTTTGTTATCCTTGTTAAGTTTTTATGTGTAAAAATATGCCTGCCAGCGATATTAACACACATACATACAAGGAAATTTACATTTACACAAAGTAATTAAGTATTATTGTTGTTGTTTTTGTTATATTTTTACATGTATTAACCGATTTCTGACGGTTTTTTTATTTTTATTATTTGAAAATGTGTGTTAGCTCTTAATTAACAGATACTCACACATATTATACAGTTAAAAATTAACAGCAGAATATTTATTAAAAAAATACATATTTTTATACACACCAATAGATGGGATTGATTTTGTCACTCGATTTGTAACACATCGAAATATCGGTTATAGACCCACGAAAGAATATACATGTATATATGTATATATACACAGAGGGAATATAAAATATACACGCTTGGTAACAAATTGACACCAAATTGTTTATAATTTTTCAATACCATCCGTTGTCAAAGTATATACGTACGTACAACACTATGTAATGTTAACAACATTGCAACAATTCGTTGTCGAAATCTAAATTTTATTCACATTCGTTGTCCAAATGTTAACAAACATAAACAAACAAACACTATTGACAAACAATCCGTTGCCAATAGTGAGCTTACCACCTTTGTTAACATGTTGCAATGTTGACAACGCAACGTTGTAGTGTTGTCGTACGTATGTATATACTTTGACAACGGATGTTATTGAAAAATTATAAACTCTTTTGTGTCAATTTGGTACCAGGCTTGTATATTTCCTTTCCCTCTGTGTGCATACATATATGAATGTGTGTATTCTGGGTTATTATCAGCTTTTTAAAAAGATGGGAGGTATATTGATTTTGTTATAGTGTTTGTAGCACGTTATGAGACTTTAGTAAATTCTAAGACTTTCAAGCCAAGTCAATCCGTCCGTCTGTCCATCCGTCTGTCTATATACAAGTCAGTCTGTTTGTTGTAAGGGCGAGAGAGGCCATCTGATAGGAGCTAGAGCTTTAAAATTTTACATAGTTTTTCTCTATTGATAAGATTTGTTTGAAAAGGAGCAATATCGGTCCATGATTTTACCTAGTCTCCATACAAATGGTCCCCCAGAATACAGTTTAAAGATTTATAATTAAGTTTATTTTAGAGCAATTGTGATAAAATTTTGCACAAAATAGTTTTATGTACCCAGAAATTGTATTGTGATATATGTATGGCGGACATCGGACCATAATTAACCCCAATATAAGATTCCCTTAATTTAATTTTGAGGTTATTTGCTCAACATTATTTGCTACACGGTGTAATCATTTAATAAAAAATACATTTTTAATTTAATATAAAAGATATACGAGCAATAAAATTAACTTTTCTATTTAGTTGAAGCAATAACTAATAAGTAAGAATGAAAAATTGCCAACAATTCCAAATCAATTTAAGATGTTTTTTTTACTATTTACACTTGAAAGAACTAAATTAAGCTTTAATATTTCATTTTCATGTTTTGTTTTTATTTCTTACAAACTTCTAAATGTTTACACACTGACAGACATAACACCATACCATGTGTTGTTCAATGTTATCTAATTGCCTTTTCGACATACATTTAATCCTTATTAGTCCTTTACCTTTTGATACCTTCCAAGAAAATTATATTGAACGTATTGTACGTATAAGTAGACACAGGGATAACAAACAGCAGTCGTGCTTATCCTTTCTAATTTTTCGTTTTTTTCATGCAATACACTCATGTTTAATGAAAGCAAAGAAGATTTCTACTTAATACAGGAGACCATTTATCCTTAATAGTTAAGTTTTGATTGCTGATACTTGTGCAAAAAAAGGGCAGTAGTGGCAGATTTATTTCCCTTTAGTATATTGCTAAGAAAACATTGTTTTAGCAACACTTAATACTTATTGTAGGTATTTGCTAGAATTTCGTATTAACTTTTCATCTTCGTTTTTATACCCACCATCAAAAAAGATGGGGGGTATATTGATTTTGTCATTCCGTATGTAACACATAGAAATATTGGTCATAGACCCACAAAAGTATATATATTCTGGGTCCTAGGACGATCTAGCCATGTCTGTCCGTCTGTCCGTCTGTCTGTCTGTCTGTTGAAAGCATGATAGAGTCCGAATGGAAAGAGATAGAGGGTTGAAATTTCACATAAATATATCTTATAGGTAAGGTTTGTTTGGTATTGAAAATGGGCAATATCGGTCCACGTTTTCGGATAGCCCCCATACAAGTGGCCCCTCGAAAAGCAGCTTTAACAGCCATAACTTGTTTAAAAATACGAATATAGCGAGGAAATTCGACATAAGTAAGTTTCTTATGATCCAAAATCAATATGCGAAATTTTATGAGGATCGGTCCATAATTGACCATACCCCCCACATAAGGTCCACTTCAGAAAATGACTTTAACGCTCATTACTGGCTTAAAAATACTAGTATATAGATGAAATTCGACATAAGTAAGTTTCATAGGAGTCAAAATCTATCTAAAAAATTTTATGATGATCGGTCCATGATTGACCCTACCCCCCATATAAGGTCCCCTTCAGAAAATGACTGCAACGCTCATTAATGGTTTAAAAATACGAGTGTAGCGATGAAATTCGACACAAATAAATTTAATACGAACCAAATTCTATCTACCAAATTTTATCAGGATCGACCCATAATTGACCCTACCCCCCCTATATATGGTCCCCTTCAGAAAATTACTTTAACGCTTATAACTGGCCTAAATATACGAGTATATAGATGAAATTCGACATAAGTAAGTTTCATTCGAGTCAAACGAGGATTGATGGTGGGTATATAAGATTCGGCATAGCATTACTCTCTCTTACTTGTTTTTCTCTATTTTTTCTATTTTGCTTCATTTTATTTTATATTGATGATGAAAAAGTCTCACGTGTGTTGTAAGATAAATTTGTTTTAACTTGTAAGTTGGTGTGAGTATCAATTGCTACATTTTTTTGATGGTTTATTTATAAAACAAAGAGGGTGAGTTAATCTATTTGGTCAGTAGACAAGCTTATATGTAACATAACCATTGAAACATACAACTGTTGTTGTAACAGTTGTTGATGACCTTATAATTGTTGTTGTTCAATTTAGGTTTTGGAAGTGTGTATACGCACACCTACATTACTTGATTTTTAAGGACATGTGTTCAATACAAACAATTACAATGTATGTATTTATTTTTCTTTTTAGTAGTTTTTTTATGTGGGCCATTTCGTTGTAATGAGGACTCATAGAAAAACAAGTACGTGCGAATATAGTCGAAATTATAGTCGGGCGTAGCAGACTATAAGATAGCCTACACCAGCATTTATATTGAATTGCGCCTTGCCTCTGATATATTTATGCAATTTATATATTAAAAACTAATTTTCTGAAAGAGGCTTTATATGGGGGCTGGGAGATAATATGGGCCTATCTGATCATACATTTGTTGGATAGATTTATGTTTACATAAGTTGAATTTCATAGCGATATTAGTATTTTTAAGTGAAATGTGAACATACAAGTCATATTCTGAAGGGCATACCATAGGCATGAAATAGTGCCTTAGTCCATTGGCTCTATAAAAGAGTAATTAGACCAATCCTAAGTTATGCTTTAATAATCTGTTGGACTTCTTTGGAAAAAAAGTGTAATATCAAACTACTACAGGTAGTTCAGCGTACATGCTGCTTGGGTATAATTGGAGCCATAAGCACTACGTCAACCAAGGCTCTAGAAACAATGCTAGATATTCCACCCATTGAAACATATATAAGATATGAACTAGCCAAAAGCGGTTATAGGACACGTCATCAATGTGTACTGGACGTGCCCGATCGCATACCAGACACAAAGTATGTCGGAAACTTTGAAACGCTGATCCCAGATAGAATGTTTTGGTCAAGTGGAACTTTAGAGCAAATACCAGTAGGAATCCGTTGCTACACGTATGCCTCTAAATTGGGAGACCAAATGAGCCTGTGTTTTTATATTGAAGACCCAGAAACAGAAATATACCACTGTATACCTAATCACAACACTAGCTTCCAGGCAGAAGTCCGAACAATAACGGAATGTGTAAATTGGATTAGAATAAATATGGCGCCCACATATTTACCGACAGCCAGAAGGCAATTAGGGCGATATCAGGTGATAAAGTTAAATCTAAAACCGTTTAACGCAACGAGGGCAGAATTAAAATTATGGGTGAGAGAAACCCACAAGGCCTCTTGGAATAATGAAACCGTGGGTAGAACCACAAAGATCCTATGGGATGTCCCTAACGAGAGCAGGACGAGAAGCCTTCTCAAAATGAACAAGTCTGAGGTTAGTATGATGGTTCGTATTCTGAGTGGACACACAGGATTACGGGCACACCTATACAAAATTGGACATGCGGATTCAGACGAATGTAAAGCATGTAGAGAAGAAACTCTGGAGCACTTTCTTTGCCATTGTCAGGTTTTCGCCGAAGTGATATTATTCCGGATATAATATCCCTCACAAACACTGTTTGGAAAATTCTTAGGAATTACGTCCAGGAAACTGAGTTTCTGAACATCGGTCGATAATATATAAGGTTTTTGTTTTTACCACCAAATATTTTCCATGCAAAGGAGCGCACAACAGGTCCGATAGTAGGCTGTTGGATTTCTTCGGATTTGATGTAGATACATCCACCTATCAACCTAACCTAATCTAAGTCGACTCAGAAAACGATTCTCTGCCGATTGGTATACTTTGTGCTGATGTTTGTAACACCCAAAAATATTGGTCTTAAACCCACTTACCAATCGGCTCAGAATCAAATTGTTGAAATCGGTTCATTATTTCGCCTAGCTTCCATACAACTGTGCCCCCCTACGGTATGTCTACATTAATTATAGGAGTCTAGTAATGACTTATTATCGTCTTTGTCATTATACCCTACACCACTTTAGTGGGGAGGGTATATTGGGTTTGTGCTGATGTTTGTAACGCACAATAATATTAGTCCTATACCCACCTTAAAGTATACCAATCGGCTTAGAATCATTTTCTGAGTCGATTTAGCTATGTCCGTCCGTCTGTCGACGTAAACCTTGTAATCAAACTACAGGTCGCAATTTTGAAGATAATTCAATAAAATTTGGTACATGATCTTCTATTGTCACAGGGACGAAGCCTGTGACATCGGTCCATTATTTCACCTAGCCTCTATATAACTGAACCCGCCGAATAGGGCTCTGAAGTTCATAATTATGTTTAATATACTCGTATCTCGACAAAAGCTGCAAAACCAAGTTCTATACTAGCCTTGATGACCCTCAAAAATTTTATTGTTATAGGGTCTCATTTGACCATAGCCCCTATACAAAGCCCCCTTCAAAATTTGACTTAAATATTCAACAATAAATGGCTTAAGTATATCTGAGGCAAGGTACAATTCAACAGAAATGTTTTATTATGAAAACTGAATCACATTTGAAATTTGAAACAGGTGTAGGGTATTATATGGTCGGCCTCGCCCGACTATAATTTTTGTTCAGTTCAGTGAGTGCTGGCTATTTTTATTTAAAATATATAAAACTACTTACTCAACTATCTCTTTGTAAGTGAGTGTGGTATGTAGTACTTTAACTCTATATTTGTAAGCGAGCGTGGTAAGTACTTGTCTCCAATGACATCACCGTGTTAAAATAATTAAAATGTTAATGAGTAGTGGAAAGCGGTTTTATTAGCTTTTTAACTCATTACTTTTCAAGGTTTTTCATGGTTTGGTGTCTATGTAAATTATTTGTTAAACTGTGAAATTAATAGACTTTTATAAAAATCGAATAATATGAAATACCCCTTATTTAGTAGTAATTCTAATAAAGTTTATACTTTAACATATGATGTATTTTTAATTTTCGACAATTGTTGTTTGGGGAATTACCAAAAAAAGAACTTTAAGACATCCTTATGTTTTCAAAAAAGACAAATTGCATATATTTCTAAATTATTGTTAAATTTTTATTAAAAAAAAAAGAAATAAATAAGTATTCCTTTATAAACTCACATAATAGACAAGCATTTCTTTGATGTTCAGAATAAGACGTGATAAATTTAAAATAAAGAAAAATATCTCAATAGAAGTATAAAATAATGCAAAGAAAATTATTAAAGAAAATCGTGTTTTATTATTGATTTGTTTAGTTTGTACCAAAAAGAAATCATGGAAATCAGATACAATTTTTGTATTAGAAAGATTATGTCATGAACCACTCATATTTAAAAAAAATTATGAAAAATACCTAAACAAAAACTTAAATAATTATGCTGTTATCTTTTAAATTAAAAACCAACAGTTTTAAATTTGAAATTCCAAAATGTTTTTTAAAAACCTAAATTTTTTAAAAAAATACACTCAAAAACTCATCAAATTCTTAAATTAGGTGGAAAATGTCTAAAGGAAAATAATATGCCCATTTACATATTTCTTAAACAAATTCAACATAATCCTTTTAATGAATCTTATCTTTTAAAAAAAACCTTTAAAAAATACCGGCCAAATGCTGCCATTTGCAATTAAATTTAATTCGCCATGGTTCTTGAAAATCCATGAGAAAAAGAAAATCACAGAAGTTTCTCATTAAAAAATCACCTTTTTTTTGAACGAAATTACTTTTAAAACTTTTTTTAAAGGCAAAAAATGAGGCGTTAAAATCTTTTTTTTTTATTTTTTTTAAACAACCTGACAAAAATGTTACACCAACCCTTTTCTGTTATGATTTTCTTGCCACCAACAAAAGGAATCATTTTTAGAGGATTAAAACTGATTTTTAATTGACGTTTGCTGTTCAAATAGACATTTTTGACGTGGAAAACAAAAATCATTAGAAAAAACTTTGATGTTATTAAGAGTATATTTTTTTTGTTACAAAATGACTTGGCTTTTAGGAGTTTTGTAGCCACCCTTTTTATCTTAAAAAAATCATATTTAAAAAATTAAAACTAAATAAAAGTTTTAAGAATAAAATCTGATATTTGAAAAAAATCGAAAAATGGAAGGGGTGCTTTCCAAGAACGAGTGATTGTTACATACCTTCATTATAGCTGATGGCTAATTTAACCTGATGGCAATTGGGTGTTGTTTTTTTTTTAATTATTCCTTTTTCTAGGAATATTACTATTAGAAAAAGGGTGCTACTTTTTCTTAAATGTTTTTTATCAGTTGCAATATTAATTGGCAGACAACACGTTGTTTTCATTGCTCATTAGTAAAATGATTTTTCATTTCGCGTCTGCCAAAGAAAGGGGTTAAAATTAAAGTTTAGTGTAACAAGAATTGTGAAAAAGTTCTAATTTATAAAAAAAAATTACTCTAAAATTATATTATATTTTTAACATTCAATTTAAACAAATAGGAAAACTATGTTGAGCTATGCCGAAAAACCCAAAAAACTCTCAATTGGAAAAAGTACCAGGAAGTTCCCTTTTATAGACTTGTTTCTAGGTTTAATATTAAAAAAGCTTCAAACAAAGCAAGAAACTATAGTCGGGCGTGGCTGACCATATGATACCCTACACCAAATGCTATTAATTTTCAATAATAAAGCATTTATGTTGAATCTTACATAGGTTCCAAATAATGTATGTTCATGTACGGTTGTATGCTGACTGGGAGAATTATAAGACCGATTTCAATAATTTTCAACAGCATTTGTCATTGGATGCAGAGAAGAGTATGTGACAAATTTTAACAAATTATATTGAAAATTGACGTATGTAGCTTAATCGATTTAAAAAGTGATTCAGAACCGACTGGTATACTTAAGCACAAATATATTTGAGTGTTACAAACATCAGCACATTGTGCCGATTTTTGGATAAATAGTAGTATATTAGACGAAGTTGAGAGATAAAAGGCCCAAGTTGGAAGGTCCGGTTGTATGGGGGGTTAAGGTAGAAATTGAGCCGATCCATATAAAATTTATTGTTGTGAATTATGTTTATATAAAACTTATTTGTGACAAATTTCATCGTGCTACTAGTGTTTATAAGTGAATTGTGGACATTCGAATTATTTTCTGAAGAGGACTTTGTATGAGGGCTAGGGTCAAATAATGCCCGATCTTTAAAAAATTCTTTAGAATTATTAAGACTTATATAAAACTAAGTTTTGCCAATTTTTGTAGAGATAGTAGATCATTTAACATAATTATGAGGTCAAAAGCCCTATTCGGCGAATCCGGTTTTATGAGGGCTAGATAAAATAATGGACCATTTTCAATAGCGTTCGTCCTTGGACCAAAAGACGGACATCGCTTAATCGACTCAGAAAGGAATTTTTATGTGTTACACACATCAGCATAAACGCATAAGACCCTCCCCACTTTAGTGGTGTAGGGAATAGAAATAGAAGAACGGCATTTAAGAGTTTTATATTCGGCTATGTCGAATCTTATATACCCATCATCAATCCATACGTCACAAACTAAATATCGGATGGTAACCCTATATAAGGATTTGATCATCAGATTAATATGAAAGTCAGGGTAATTATTTTTTTTTTTGTATTTACCATCTTAATGCTAAACTTTTAGAATGATTTTTTAACTATAAACTGATTTTCTGTAGGATGCTTTATATAGGGGGTAGCGTAAACTATGGACTGATCATCATAAAATTAGATTTTTATAAATATAGCTTTCGATTCCTAAAAAACTGTTTGTGGCCAATTTCACCATTACATTGGAGCCATTGGCATTTTGGAGTCATTAATGAACGTTAAAATCCTTTCCTGAAGGGGACCTTATATGGGTGTATCATAGAGCTTGGTAAAGAGATTTTCTTCGCACAAAACTTGTTTATTGTGAAATTCAATGCTAACGTAGTATTTCTGAGCCCGTAAAGAGAGTTAAATATATTTTCTGTGGGGAATCTTATATGGGTCAATTATTGACCGATCCTCATACAATTTCGGTTAATATAAAACTTCTTTATGTTAAAGTTCATCGCTATACTGGTCTTTTAAGCCAAAAACTGGCATTAAAGTCATTTTCCAATGGATACCAATTATGGACCGTTCCACATAAAACTTTGAGGAAAGATTTGGGTTCCCGCAAAACATTTGAATTTCAGTGCTAAAGTAGTATTTTTGAGTCCACAATATGCGTAAAAGTCATTTTCTGAGGGGTAGGATTAATATAAAAATTCTTTATGTTAAAGTTCATCGCTATACTGGTCTTTTAATCCAAAAACTGACTTTACATTTTTTAATGAGACCCATTATGGACCGATCCTCATAAAACTCTGAAGAAAGACTTGGGTTTCCGCAAAACATTTGTATTGCGAGTTTCAGTGCTAAAGTAGTATTTTTGAGTCCGCAATGAGCGTTAATGCCATTTTTTGAGGGGACTAATATGGGGGTAGGGTATATTATGAACCGATATTCATACAATTTTGTAGAAAGATGTATGTACTTATAAAACTTGATTATTTCATATTTTATCACTCTACTGGTCTTATGTCAGTTATGACTGTTTGAACTGTATAACGGCACCCAACTTTTTCCGTACGGAGCCTGTCGCGTTTTCAAAAGACGGACGGACATGTCTAGATCGCCTTGAGGATATATACTTTTCTTGGTCTTACACCAATATTTAGATGTGTTACAAACGGAATGATAAAAACAATATACCCCCATCTTTTTTAATAGTGGGTATAAATAACGAGTCAAGCCAGTTCCAGATATTCTGCTTTGAAGTGACGCCTATTCCAGAGCGAGTTTTCTGCACCGATTGAAACAAATAGTAATCGGACGAGAGAAGATCTGGACTAAAAGGCGGAAGAGGTAGTACTTCCCAATTAGTTCTTTCTAAATAGTTCATTAACAGATATTGCAAAATGTAGCCGATGGAATCGACTGGGTGTATAATCTGGGCGAATATCCGCCTCAATACTATTTAAGGATCGGAAAAGTTCTAAACAGATTCATTTTACATGTACATACATATATATAAATTCACTCAAACCGTACATGTTAAATTTTATGTTTCTAGCTTCAAAATTATAGTAAAAGTATAATTTGAGGAGCGAATAGATATCAAATAGAGAGATAAGTCATAATGGAAGTATTAACATTCATATTTATGTATTTATATATTAGAATAGAAAAATCTTTCATAACATATGGAAAAGTTCAAAAATTTTAACAATCACTTGTCATAAACCACAAGTCGAAAAATCCATATTAAACATGCCACGAAATTAATGTGTACCGTAGATTAACCACTCATATGTGTATTATCATCACAATCATCACTACCAGGACTAAGACATACATGTCACTGAATTTAACGACAACTCATACCAATTCCCATTCAACCTCCTTTAACAATTACCCTTTCTTGGCTTTGTTTTTTTTCCATTTCTCGGTAAATATGATTGTTGTTTAGCTTTTGGTATGTTTATGATTTCCCTCAAGGAAGACGAAAAATAATTATTTACACACATCATACACAACAACAACAACAAATATGACAAAACAAAAAAGTGAAGCAAATATCAAAAACTACCATTGAAGAAGAAAAATTCATCATTAATTTTGATAAGCCAGAAAAAGGAGTAATAAGGATGGCAAAATATCTTTTGCACGGCAAAAGGAGTAGAATGGCATATGTGTTTAACCATGTCACAAATAAATAATTAAGAAACAATAGAAAGAGATCACGTGTGCAATAGTTTTTGGCAAATGAATGAGAGAGTATCTTTAAAATATTTATTTTATCGTCTTCAAAATATAATAGAAAAATACATTTGATAACAATAATAAGAAAATGACAATAAACAGAAAGAAGAATTCATTAAACTACA